>NW_026943824.1:7496367-7511367 GCF_035594765.1 Anolis carolinensis
GGCCGGACCGGGGCCGGCAAGTCCTCCCTGACGCTGGGCCTCTTCCGGATCAACGAAGCAGCCGAAGGGCAGATCCTCATCGACGGGGTCGACATCGCCAGCATTGGGCTGCACGACCTTCGCTTCAAGGTGACCATCATCCCGCAGGTAAGAAGCAGAGACAGCCATCTCTCTACACGCCGGCTCCTGGAAGAATTATTATCGGGGGAAAGGAGTCTCCACTGAAGCTTTAGCCCCAATCCTTGTTTCCACAACAAGCCAAATTTCTCAAAATCCAATGTCTACACTTGATCTTAGCCTAAAGGCCAAGAAGCACAGTCTAAATACAGGGCGTATAAACTACTGGTGTAAAATCAATGTAATGGAGCCCGATAGACTCCCAAAACTGTGTTTATTAGAACAGATAAAATCCCAACTGCAGACCTCATGGATTATGCAATTGACAAATTATATAAAAAGCTGCGGCCTTCCTGTCTCCTGCGCCTTAAATGATCAAGTAAAAAAGAGTGCCAGACAAAGAATTTTGGACATAGAAGCACAGAAAGATATAGCTACTCTCAGTGGGGTTGCCAACCTCAAATGGCTGAGCCAATATAAATGTAACTTCCAAATTGCCAACTACAGTAGAGTCTCACTTATCCAAGACTCACTTATCCAACGTTCTGGATTATCCAGTGCATTTTTGTAGTCGATGTTTTCAATAAATTGTGATATTTTGGTGCTAAATTTGTAAATACAGTAATTACTATATAGCATTATTTCATATTGAACTACTTTTTTATCAAATTTGTTGTAAAGCATGATGTTTTGGTGCTTAATTTGTAAAATCATAACCTAATTTGATGTGTAATAGGCTTTTCCTTAATCCCTCCTTATTATCCAAGATATTTGCTTATCCAAGCTTCTGCCGGCCCATTTAGCTTGGATAAGTAAGACTCTACTGTATTTAAAAATCCAAATGCCAAAACACTTTAGGGAGGTATTTACTCGAGTTAGATTTGATCAGCTTGATACAATGGTTAGATATGGGAGATTCAACAACATCCCTTATAACGAAAGATTCTGTATCTGTGGAGCACCTGAAATTGAGGATTTAGCACATACATTATTTGACTGTAAATTGTATCAGAAGGTGAGAGATTTGTTTCTTGGTCCATATATCAAACGGACAATGCACTGGGAATTGCACATCAGAACAATGTACTTTTTGTGCGGTCAAGATCCAAAAATGACATATAAAATGGCTCTGTACTTGAGCAAAACAATACGATTGAGATCCACATATGTGGGGCTGATTGGGGTGACAATGACATATAATGTACACTCTAAGTTTTATTATATTTACTTATTTATTGTATTGTTGCAAGTGTTTTATTTAATATTTGTATAGAATGTAACCAGGTCTTTTCGAGCCTGGTTGTTTGGCTTGGTACTTTGACATGGCCTAAGGGCTAATCAATAAAAAGTTCTTCTTCAAAATCCCATGTCTCCTCCCAGGACCCCGTCCTGTTCTCGGGCTCCCTGCGCATGAACCTGGACCCCTTTGAGCAGTATTCGGACGAGGAGGTCTGGCGCTCGCTGGAGTTGGCCCACCTCAAGGCCTTCGTCTCCGCGCTTCCAGACAAGCTGCTCCACGAATGCGCCGAAGGAGGAGAGAACCTCAGGTGAGCCTCGCGTCAAAGGACACACCTTGCTGGGTTTGGTTACATTGTAGGAACCCTAGGAGACCCTGAAAGCAGGGCTAAGTGATATACAATTGGGACGGCACAGGCAGGGCACTGACCCTCCATATTTATGTTAATCGGTGCCTGATAGTCCATTAAATCAAGAGACATCTGTCAATAGTTAGGTCGACCGCTTAAGGCTTGGTCTGCCTTTGACACTAGACTCATTGGATGCCCCTCCAACCTTGGCTTAAAGACCTGCCAGAAACCAAAAGGACTTATATCTTATATATACAAAAACCTACTGACTTGGCACACAGAAGAGGAAGTAGTAAAGGACTCAATGGTTAGATGGGCTCGAAACATCAGCCAAGAGATAAAAATGGCCCAATGGGAAAAAACATGGAATAGAAGAATGAAGTACACGGCATGTCAAAACCTAAAAGAAAACATTTACAAAATGCACTTGCGGTGGTATCTCCCTCCAGAGAGATTAGCGAAGATGTACAATTGCACCGATAAATGCTGGAAATGTGGGGAAGAAAAAGGCACATTTTACTACCTGTGGTGGTCATGCAACAAAATAAACAACTACTGGAAACAGATTCATGTACATCTAGAAAAGATATTAAATGCAAATTTCAAAATGACACCACAAATGTACCTTTTGAACATGCCCGAAGAAGAATTGGAAAGGAAATATGGAAGAATTTTGTTTTACATAACAGTGGCAGCTCGGATAGTATATGCTAGATATTGGAAAATCTCAGAGGTCCCTCCCTTAGCAGAACTGGAACAATATATTACAGAGTTGCTGACAATGGACAAAATAACGATGCACTTAAGAGGAGAACCGTTAGAGAACTTTGTTAATGAATGGCAACCAATGATCCAACATTTCAATGTAAAATTAATTTAAAAATGTACATAGAGGAAGCTAATAGACTGAAGGCAAGGAGGAAACGGATATTAATTTGGAACTTATAATATTTTTATATGTACTACTAGCTGTGCCTGGCCACGCGTTGCTGTGGCAAAGTATGGTAGTATGGGAAATAAAGTATTGAGGAATTGGTGGTAGTTAAGGGAAAGGGTAAATGTTTTCCCCTGACATTAAGTCCAGTCATGTCTGACTCTGGGGGTTGGTGCTCATCTCCATTTCTAAGCCGAAGAGCCGGCGTTGTCCGTAGACACCTCCAAGATCATGTGGCAAGACTGCATGGAGCTCCGCAAAGCAGATAATATAAGATTATAAATGGCTTATATAGCTGTGTTGAAGGGCCTTGAGTCTACACTAACATATAATCCAGTTCAAATCAGATAATCTGTATTTTATAGGCAGTGTGGAATAGGCCTAAGTGAGGCCTAACTCTGCCTGTCCCCTGGGCTGAGTGGGTTGCTAGGAGACCAAGTGGGCGGAGCTTAGCCTTCTAACTGGCAGCAATTGGATAAAAACAATTATTCTTCTCCCTTTAATTAGGACTTTGTTTTTCTTTTCTTTTTTTTTGTATGAACGTAGAGGCATGGATGAGGGGTTGTGCTGGCAAGTTTAGTGTTTCTGGGATGTGTAGTTTTGTTGTTTTGTCCTAGGCCGAAATTTTATTACCCTTTTATACGTATAGATTCAAATAAAAGACTGTGACCTCTTATTGAAAATATATTGTCTGAGAAATGATTATGAAAGACTAATAGATGAAAGTATTGCACTGTATGCAACAAACACTTGCAATGTATGTATATTTGAATGAATTAAAATAAATAAACATTAAACGGGGGGGGGGGGGGGGAGACCTGCCAAGATGGAGGAACCAACCTCCCTCTTCTTTCCAGTCCAGCCTCCATAGAAAAGCACTGCAAGCCCAGGCCACCAAAACCAATATGATAAAGGCTTTTCCCCCTTTGTTTTGCTCAGCGTGGGTCAGCGGCAGCTGGTGTGCCTCTCGCGTGCGCTGCTGCGCAGATCCAAGATCCTGGTGCTGGACGAAGCCACGGCCGCCGTAGACCTGGAGACGGACTGCCTGATCCAGGCCACCATCCGGAGGCAGTTCGAGGGATGCACCGTCCTCACCATCGCCCACCGGCTCAACACCATCATGGACTACACACGGTAGGAGGAACCCCATATAGACCAGGCCTGGGCCAACTTCCGCTTTAGTGAAACGTAAAAAGGAAAGTATGGTATATAATATGTAAGTACTATGATGGTAATGTAATATTATCTTCTATATAAACACCTTTTAGTTACACTTGTTATACAAGCTGCAAAAGAAGGGGATTATGATGTCGTATTAACATCAATCTAAACTGGATTTGACTAGAAACAGTGGTAGATCATAGCCCCACCCCTATGGAATCTCTTACGTTTACTAGCAGTATATAATGCAATGAATGATATAATGCAATGAATGACTAAGGATGATTCTTATTGTACATCTGCATGTTAAGAACTGTTTATTTAACTCGATTCAACGCTGCGACAGCAATTTTTTTTTTAATATATATTTTTATTGAAGTTTTACCTTATAAGATAGAGTAAATTAACATTGAAAGAGTGAGAACATTTGATTGTATAGAATGTGGGAAAACTGAGATTTAAAAAGGATCAAAAAGGGAGAGAAAACCAAAAACCAAAAACAAAGCTAAAATGTCCATATTTATATAAAAAAGAAAAAAGAATCTGAACAAATGGCGATATAAAAATGCAAAGTACTTGGCAAAGAAATACACCAAAAAGCAAAAGCAAAAAGCTCACTGTTTCACAACCTGTTCACAAGCCACCAGCAATTGTGAACTGTAGTTCTTTTTTTTTCTTCATCATGACCTTTTTTTTTTTCACAGAAGGAAGTTAAACGAGTGGTGAAAATTAAAATTTATAATAGTCAAATTTGAAACCCCCACGTTGAAATGGTCTTTCCTTCTAAAAACCTTTTGAAGGGATCCCAGACTTTCCTAAACTCAGAAGGGTCTTTACACCTGTTAAATTAGCCAAAATACAGCCACAATTAAAAAACACTTGCTGGAAATGTAAACAAGCAACAGGATCATTTTTCCACATGTGGTAGACTTGTAAGAAGGCAAAAAACTTTTGGATTAAGATTCATAAAACCACTGAAAAAATACTAAAGTTAAAAATACCCATGCACCCAGAAATATTCCTACTAGGAATAACAGATACATCACTGCTGAAGCCACATGATAAACACTTCACTTTGATGACAACGGCTGCGAGAATAGTTTATGCACGAGCCTGGAAATTGGAGGAAACACCAGAAATGGAGGAATGGATCGTGAAAGTGACGGAGGTGGCTGAGATGGACATTCTGACAGGGTATCTCCAGTCAAAAGACCCTTCTGAGCTGCGACAGCAATTTTGATTGTTATTAAGTCAACAATAAGACTTTGTCTGGTTTTTATTTCTATTTGACATAATTGGCACTTAAACTATAAATAGGAATAGTTTTTCCATAATACTTTTGTAAGTGTTGCCAAGTGTATTCCTTTATGTTAAGAACTATACAAGTGGGCTGTGGTGCAGGCTGGTGAGCAGCCTGCTGCAATAAATCATTCTGACCAAGAGGTCATGAGTTCGAGGCCAGCCCGTGGCGGGATGAGCACCCATCAATTAAAAAATAATAAATAACCCCTGCTCGTTGCTGACCTAGCAACCCGAAAGATAGTTGCATCTATCAAGTAGGAAATTAAGGTACCACTCATAAAGTGGGGAGGCTAATTTAACTAATTTATGACTCCATGAAAATAATCCAGCCGCTGTTGGAATGAGGAAGTGCTGTTGCAGTGGATGATGAAGCAGCTGCTCCCCTTGTAGCCGGAATCGAACATCCCCTCAGGAGAAGGTTAAATTGCCTCTGCATCTGTCTCCGTCTTTGTTCTATGTGTATATGGCATTGAATGTTTGCCTTATATGTATACAATGTGATCCGCCCTGAGTCCGGGGTGAGAAGGGCAGAATATAAATATTGTAAATAAATAAATAAATATACTAACGTAGTGAATGAGAATACAAGTAGTAGATACCTTAAGTAAAGTATTCATTGCATTATATACTACTAGTAAACGTAAGAGATTCCATGGGGGCGGAGCTATGATCTACCACTGTTTCTAGTCAAATCCAGTTTAGATTGATGTTAATACGACACCATAATCCCCTTCTTTTGCATTTTGTATAACAAGTGCCACTAAAAGGTATATAGAAGATAATATTACATTGCCAACATAGTACTTACATATTATATTATACAGAATGGGGGACGATGCCTGGCTTGACAGCAGTGTGTGCTAAAAAGACCTTGGAGTCCTCATGGACAACAAGTTAAACATGAGCCAACAATGTGATGCAGCAGCTAAAAAAGCCAATGGGATTCTGTCCTGCATCAATAGGGGAATAGCGTCTAGATCCAGGGAAGTTATGCTCCCCTCTATTCTGCCTTGGTCAGACCACACCTGGAATCACACTGTGTCCAATTTTGGGCACCACAGTTGAAGGGAGATGTTGACAAGCTGGAAAGCGTCCAGAGGAGGGAGACTAAAATGATTAAGGGTCTGGAGAACAAGCCCTATGAGGAGCGGCTTAAAGAGCTGGGCATGTTTAGCCTGCAGAAGAGAAGGCTGAGAGGAGACATGAGAGCCATGTACAAATATGTGAAGGGAAGTCATAGGGAGGAGGGAGGGAGCTTGTTTTCTGCTGCCCTGCAGACTAGGACGCAATGGAACAATGGCTTCAAACTACAGGAAAGGAGATTCCGCCTGAACATCAGGAAGAACTTCCTCACTGTGAGAAGGGCTGTTCAGCAGTGGAACTCTCTCCCCGGGGCCGTGGTGGAGGCTCCTTCTTTGGAGGCTTTTAAGCAAAGGCTGGATGGCCATCTGTCTGGGGTGCTTTGAATGCGATTTCCTGTTTCTTGGCAGGGGGTTGGACTGGATGGCCCATGAGGTCTCTTCCAACTCTACTATTCTGTGATTCTATGATTCTATATACCATACTTTCCTTTTTACATTTCACTGTAGATTATAGACATCTGCGTTTTGAGTTACCAACTTCAGCTCTCCCTCCAGGTGTTTTGGACTTCAACTCCCACAATTCCTAACCTCCGGTAGCAATTCCCATCATTCTCCCTTGTCCCCATTCGAAGTAGCGAATGAATGTTAAAGCAGATGCGGCCTCCCTACCGGCCCAAATGCCCTGCTAACTTTTGCTCACTCTCTTTGCAGGGTCATCGTCCTGGAGCGGGGAGAGATTGTGGAGTGCGGGGCCCCGGGGGCCCTCCTCCAGGCCAAGGGCCCCTTCTACAGCATGGCCAGAGACGCCGGCTTGGTCTGACCACTGCCTCACCCTTGGGCCCGGGCCGGCTGCCGGATGGACGGACAGATCCGTTTTGGAGGACCCCAACTGGCCTCTTGAGAAAGAAGGCCCCCTTTGCTCCTCTCAAGGTCCGTGCCTCCTGCGGCCAAAGTCTGGACAGTTTCACTTCCGTCTCGTTGGTCAAGCTTGCAAGACCAAACTGCATTTTGCACCGAAAAGGACAAAACATCCCAGTGGGGAAAAAAGCCTTAAGAGTTTCCATCTCCGAACAAAAGGCTCGTCTTTGCCCAAACAGATTGAGCCAAAGATGCAACTGGGATACTTGTTTCATCCAATTGCCTTTAAATAGCTTTATCTCAGAGGCCAAAGATGCCAGAAGCAACTCAAGGCTTTCCTTGTCTCCAAAAGGTCATTCATTTCCCGTATTTTTCTTTTACTCATCCTTCCCTGGTTCTGTTTTGGGAGAGGATTTGCGACACCTTCGGATCGAAAGTAACGGTGGACTTGGGACACTTTTTTAAAAAACAAAAACAAACCTTTAGGACTTGTGTCTTTTTCCTTAGAATAAAAGTTATTTATTTATATTTTATTTTGTTGTACAGACGGGTTCTCGAAAAGTTTAAAAAAATATTTTGTAAACAATGATTCACAGAGCGAGCATTCAGTAAAAATCATTATTTGGAGAAATCATCCTCATTCTTCCCGATAGCCTTCGACAACACAATTATTATCGCTGTTCCTTTTTCCAAACCCAGTCTCTGGATGGATCCTTCTTTATTGAAGTCTCGGGTGTGTTTTGTTTGTCTGAATGTATTAGAAACAAGATAAAACAAGGTGCTCTTTGGGGAAAGAGGACGGGAACCAAAGCTTACCAAGAGACCCCAAGGAAGGCATGGAGTGTGGCTCAATCCGGTCTTTATTGGAAACGAGGCTGAGGTTATTGATTATGGATTTCCCCCAAAGTCTAGTCTTCTGGAGCGCAGGCGAGGCTGCAGTAGAAAGCGATGGATGGATGGACGGGCACAGAAGGCCTCAGAGGCGCCTGTAGCTTCCCAGGAGGGCATGGCAGTTGGGGCAGTTGTGATCCACGTCCAGAAAGGCGTCTATGCAGAAGGGCAACAGGCAGCAGCCAGCCCAACACCTACCGGGAGGGAGAAAGGAAGGAAAACAAGCACATCACGATCTTCTCAAGCCAAGAGTGTGACGCAGCAGCGGAAAAGGCCACTGCCATCCCACGCTGCAATCTAGTGTTAAGATGGAGGGGAGTCACAATACCACTCTGGGGCAATATTGTGTCCTAATTGTTTATTTATTTCAATTATTTATACCCCAAACTTTTTAAACAGGGAGCCAGTTCACGATCCTTTGGACCATTGGAGGGCCGGACTATAGTTGGCCACCAAGCAATAATAATAATAATAATAATATAATAATAATAATAATACTTTATTTATATCCCGCCACCATCTCCCCACGGGGACTCGGGGCGGCTTACATGGGGCAGTGGCCCAAACAACATAAGAACAAAATATAAGCAACACAATACAATCACAATATAAAAAGATAAAACAGTAATACAATATATCAATATAAACAACAATACAAGATAAAAATTTCATTTAAAACACATAAATGGTAAGACCGTAATAAAAACAGGAGAAATTATTAAAAACCCACTGGGGCTGATTAATTAATGACTATCTCTGAAAGCCTGCCGAAACATCCAAGTCTTCAGTTATAATAATAAAAGTTATAATAATAAAAAAGAGGGTTGGAAGAGATCCTTTGGGCCATTGAGTCCAATCCTTTTCTGCCTTTGTGCACCGAAAGCACAAACAAAGCACCCCTGACAGATGTCCACCCAGCCTCAATGTTGTTGTTGTTGTTATTATTATTATTATTATTATTATTATTATTATTATTAATGAGGGTTGGAAGAGAGCCCTTGGGCCATTGAGTCCAATCCCTTTCTGCCTTTGTGCACTGA
This sequence comes from Anolis carolinensis, assembly GCF_035594765.1. Classification (NCBI taxonomy): domain Eukaryota; kingdom Metazoa; phylum Chordata; class Lepidosauria; order Squamata; family Anolidae; genus Anolis; species Anolis carolinensis. The sequence continues at coordinate 7,505,339 of NW_026943824.1, forward strand.
AAGCTCAAGCAAATCACCCCTGACAGATGTCCACCCATAAATGGCTTCGATGGGTCGCATCCGGCCCCCGGGCCTTAGTTTGGGGACCCCTGATTTATACCCTGCCCTTCTCACCCGACGGGACTCAGGGCGGCTTACAAGTAGCAACTGATGCCATTACATCGTTATACAATGAACTAAAATGTTAAAACAGACATAAAATACAATATACAAAGTTTAAGGCAGGGGTCCCCAAACTAAGGCCCGGGGGCCGGATGCGGCCCATCGAAGCCATTTATCCGGCCCCCATGGCACAAGGCAGAAGGGGGTTAGACTAAATGACCCAAGGGGTCTCTTCTTCTCTTACAACCATTATTATTATTATTATTATTATTATTATTATTATTATTATTATTATATTTTATGACACAGCAAACAAGATATATATGCTGGATTTCGTATCACAAAATCACATTATTATTATTATTAACATTGAGGCTGGGTGGCCATCTGTCAGGGGTGCTTTGCTTGTGCTTTCGGTGCACAAAGGCAGAAGGGGATTGGACTCAATGGCCCAAAAGGTCTCTTCCAACCCTCTTTATTATTATTATTATTATTATTATTATTAATAATAATAATAATAAAAATTGAGGCTGGGTGGCCATCTGTCAGGGGTGCTTTGCTTGTGCTTTCGGTGCACAAAGGCAGAAGGGGGTTGGACTCAATGGCCCAAAGGGTCTCTTCCAACCCTCTTTATTATTATTATTATTATTATTAATAATAATAATAATAATAATAATAATAAAAATTGAGGCTGGGTGGCCATCTGTCAGGGGTGCTTTGCTTGTGCTTTCGGTGCACAAAGGCAGAAGGAGATTGGACTCAATGGCCCAAAGGGTCTCTTCCAACCCTCTTTATTATTATTGTTGTTGTTATTTTATTGTATGATACAGCAAACAAGATAGATATGCTGGAATTATTATTATTATTATTGCTCGGTGGCCAACTATAGTCCGGCCCTCCAACGATCCGAAGGATCGTGAACTGGCCCCCTGTTTAAAAAGTTTGGGGACCCTTGGTTTAAGGTAAAGGTTTTCCCAGTCATGTCTGACTCTGGGGGTTGGTGCTGATCTCCATTTCTAAGCCCAAGAGCCGGCGTTGTCCGTAGACACCTCCAAGGTCATGTGGCCAGCATGACTGAATGGAGCACCGTTACCTTCCCGCCGGAGCGGTACCTATTGATCTACTCACATTTGCATGTTTTCGAACTGCTAGGTTGGCAGAAGCTGGAGCTAACAGCGGGCGTTCATTCCGCTCCGGGATTTGAACCTGGCACCTTTCGGTCTGTAAGTTCAGCAGCTCAGCGCTTTAACACACTTCGCCACCGGGGCTCCAGTATACAAAGTTTAAAACTGCAAAGTGCTTATGCCATTCATCCACCAGACCTTATACAAAAGCCTTAATTCAGACCGCGTCAAACTCAACACATACTTATTCTTCCTAATACAGTAAAGTCTCACTTATCCAAGACTCGCTTATCCAATGTTCTGGATTATCCAACACATTTTTGTAGTCAGATATTCTGGTGCTAAATTCATAAATATAGTAATTACTACATAGCATTACTGTGTATTGAACTACGTTTTCTGTCAAATTTGTTGTATAATATGATGTTTTGGTGCTTAATTTGTAAAAACATAACCTAACTTGATGTTTAATAGGCTTTTCCTTAATCTCTCTTTATTATCCAACATATTCGCTTATCCAACATTCTGCCCCTGGTGGCACAGTGCGTTAAAGTGCTGAGCTGCTTAACTTGCAGACCAAAAGGTCCCAGGTTCAATTCCCGGGAGCGGAATGAGCGTCCGCTGTTAGCAAAAAAGAAAATGGGTTCCCTGGAACTACAAAGACAAGTAATACAGATATCAATAAACCTAAATTTAGTTCAATACAACAATATGAAAACAGATACAAAGGCGTTGTTAAACAATCAAACAAAGGACTGTTACATTCACAGTAACAACAATATTTTTCTCTTGAAGGATGAATTTACTGCTCATAAACAATAAATGTTCTTTAGTTCTTTAATTGTTCCAAATATACACACTGAGTCCTGTTAGCTCCAGCTCCTGCCAATCTAGCAGTTTGAAAACATGCCAATGTGAGTAGATCAATAGGTACTGCTCCGACGGGAAGGTAAGGGCGCTCCATGCAGTCATGCCTGTGGCCACATGACCGTGGAGGTGTCTACGGACAACACCGGCTCTTGGGCTTAGAAATGGAGATGAGCACCAATCCCCAGAGTCGGTCACAACTGGACTCAACGTCAGGGGAAAACCTTTACCTTTAACCTATATACATATAATATTGATAATATTATAATGGAATACAATATTATACTACTAATAATACAATATAATATTATGAATTATATATTAAATGTAATATTACTAATAATATTAGCATATAATGATATAGTACAATATAGTAATTTAATGCTTATATTGTGCTATGCTAATAATATATTGTATGTTCATTTGATTTGTCACGACTGGACTCAACGTCAGGGGAAAACCTTTACCTTTAACCTATATACATATAATATTGATAATAATATTATAATGGAATACAATATTATACTACTAATAATACAATATAATATTATGAATTATATATTAAATGTAATATTACTAATAATATTAGCATATAATGATATAGTACAATATAGTAATTTAATGCTTATATTGTGCTATGCTAATAATATATTGTATGTTCATTTGATTTGTCACGACTGGACTCAACGTCAGGGGAAAACCTTTACCTTTAACCTATATACATATAATATTGATAATAATATTATAATGGAATACAATATTATACTACTAATAATACAATATAATATTATGAATTATATATTAAATGTAATATTACTAATAATATTAGCATATAATGATATAGTACAATATAGTAATTTAATGCTTATATTGTGCTATGCTAATAATGTATTGTATGTTCATTTGATTTGTCACGACTGGACTCAACGTCAGGGGAAAACCTTTACCTTAATATACTGGGAGTGTACTCTATATATTGTGGCCTAATAATATAGTACAATATAGTAATACATAAAATATAGTAATTGTATATTATATTATTAAATATCTAATACTAATAGTATAATATATTGGGAGTGTACTATATATATTGCAGCCTAATAATATAGTACCCGTTTACGTTGGATAAGCGAAACTCTACTGTATATCACAAGCTGAACAGGAGTCGACAGGGTGATGCAGCAGCTGCAAAGGCCAATGCAGTTCTAGACATGATGCTGATGATGATAAATATAATAGGGGGCTTTCCAGGCCGGCTCACCCTAAGAGGCAGAGGGTCCCGCAGGAGATCCAGCTCAAAGTCCCAGATTTGCGGTCGATGTGCGTTACGATCAGGTGTCCGCAAGACGGGCAGACCATGTGCACTGGCTGGTCATAGAAGGCCACTTGGTTCTGGACATAAACTAAGAGAGAGAGAAGGCAGAGAGTCAAGTGAGCAAGCCCAGAGGGGATATACCAGGCATGGGCAAACTTGGGCCCTCCAGGTGTTTTGGACTCCAACTCCCACAATTCCTAACAGCCCATAACTGCTGCATTTCCCACCCTCGGCTTATACTTGAGTCAATAAGTTATCCCAGTTTTTTGTGATAAAATTAGGTGCCTCGGCTCTTATTCGGGTTGGCTTATACCCGGTATATATTAAGGTGCCCGGGTGGTGAAGTGTGTTAAAGCAATGAGCTGCTGAACGTGCAGACCAAAAGGTCCCAGGTTCAAACCCCGGGAGCGGCATGAGCAGCCACTGTTAGCCCCAGCTTCTGCCAACCTAGCAGTTCGACAACATGCCAATGTGAGTAGAACAATAGATACCGCTCTGGCGGGAAGGTAATGGCGCTCCATGCAGTCATGCCAGTGGCCACATGAACTTGGAGGTGTCTATGGACAACGGCGGCTCTTCGGCTTAGAAATGGAGATGAGCACCAACCCCCAGAGTCAGACATGACTGGGGAAACCTTTACCTTTACCTATATACGGTATATAAATTTCACATATGCATTTCCCCCTGAAACGTTTGCAAATCCTCTATATATGTGCATTTCTCTCCTGCAATATTTGCAAGTCCTATATATTTATGTTTATATCTACCTAGAAATCTGCGTGTGTGCATTTCCCCTGCAATATTTACAAGCCCTATATATCTATACTAGTTGTGCCCGGCCACGCGTTGCTGTGGCAAAGTATGGTGGTATGGGAAATAAACTATTGAGGAATTGGTGGTAGTTAAGGTAAAGGGTAAAAGTTTTCCCCTGACATTAAGTCCATTATAAATGGGTTATATAACTGTGTGCAAGGGCCTTGAGTCTACACTGCCATATAATCCAGTTAAAATCTGATAATCTGTATTTTATAGGCAGTGTGGAAGAGGCCTAAGTGAGGCCTAACTCTGCCTGTCCCCTGGGCTGAGTGGGTTGCAAGGAGACCAAGTTGGCGGAGCTTAGCCTTCTAACTGGCAGCAATTGGATAAAAACAATTATTCCTCTCCCTCTAATTAGGACTTTATTTTTCTTTTCTTTTTGTTGTATGAACGCAGAGGCATGGATGAGGGGTTGTGCTGCCAAGTCTAGTGTTTCTGGGATGTGTAGTTTTGTTGTTTTGTCCTAGGCTGAAATTTTATTACCCTTTTATATATATTCATATCTATCTATCTAGACATCTATATATAGATAATTATATCTGTATAGGATTTGTAAAGACTTGCAAACATGTGAGGTGAAAATTCATATATAAATTACATAGATACAGATGTACAGGTACAGTAGAGTCTCATCTAACATAAACGGGCTGTGAGGAATTGTGGGAGTTGGAGTCCAAAACACCTGGAGGGCCCAAGTTCATGCCTGAGATACACCATGTGAGGCTTCCCGGACCCCCATTTCCAACCTCTGACTCCTGGGGATGATGGACTTACTGGCCGGTCCTGGATGGGGGTAAGGCGGGGGCTGCCCCCCTTTTGGGGGATTCTGGGCCGAGTTGTTGCTGCCGAGGGTCTCCTCGTAGGAAGGCGGGGGCGGCAAGGGGGCGGAGGGCGGCGGAGGGGCGGTCATCTTTCCTGGGAGGAAGAGGAAGAATCAATATGATAGACGGAGCATCATTGCACTGGAAGGACGGATCCATCTCCCACTTCAGAGATAGTCATATAACACAAAAAACTGAGTAAACGTACTAAGTCGAGTATAAGCCGAGGGTGGAAAATGCAGCAGCTACGGGTAAATTTCAAAATGAAAACAGATCACAATGAAATTATACTGAGCCATCAGCAGGTTAAAGGTTTTTCAATATTTACAATATTTCAAAGAAAAACAGTAAACTAGCTCTGTAAGTGGAAAAGTAGGGTCAGCAAAACAATATGGTATCAACAATAACTTTAGAATAACAACAACAACAATTTTATTTGTACCCTGCCCCATCTCTCCATGGGCCAGCTTCCAACATATACAGTAGAGTCTCACTAATCCAAGCCTCACTTATCCAAGCCTCTGGATAATCCAAGCCATTTTTGTAGTCAATGTTTTGAATATATCATGATATTTTGATGCTAAATTCGTAAATACAGTAATTACATCATAACATTACTGCGTATTGAACTACCCTTTTTGTCTAATTTGTTGTATAACATGATGTTTTGGTGCTTAATTTGTAAAATCATAACCTAATTTGATGTTTAATAGGCTTTTCCTTAATCCCTTCTTGTTATCCAAGTTATTCGCTTATCCAAGCTTCTGCCGGCCCATTTAGCTTGGATAAGTCAGACTCTACTGTGTGTGTGTGTGTGTGTGTGTGTGTGTGTGTGTGTATGTGTATATATATATATATATATATATATATATATATATATATATATATAGGGCTTGCAAATATTGTAGGGGAAATGCACACACACACACAGAGGGATTTGCAAACATTTCAGAGGCAAATGCATATGTGAAATTAGTATCTATA
>NW_026943824.1:10316303-10393803 GCF_035594765.1 Anolis carolinensis
CATCTTTTTGATGGATCACTCTTCACTGCCCCCCCCCAGAATGAGATACAGGGGTCCATTCCTTTCGGCAAAAGTTTGTCCAGAATATGGTGTTGGGAACCTACTGCTCAATGCCTTGGTCATTGGCCTATACAACTCTTTAGGACTTAGTCGTGTTTCAATGTTATCTAATACATGCATGCCATTTTTAGTAGAGATTGTCCAGAGGTTTGGGTCTGATCCACTGCAATATACTGAAATGAAGGAAAAGTGGCCACAAAGATGACAAAGTCCTGAATAGTATTCAACTGAGATTATAAAATTAACCATGGAGGAATTGTTCCTTAAAGCAAGGGTTGTTGTGTGTTTTCCGGGCTGTATGGCCATGTTCTAGAAGCATTCTCTCCTGATGTTTTGTCCACATCTATGGCAAGCATCCTCAGAGGTTGTGAGGTCTGTTGGAAAAAAATAAGCAAGGAAGGTTTATATATCTGTGAAAGGTCCGGGGTGGGAGAAGGAACTATTGTCTGTTGGAGGCCAGTGTGAATGTTCCTTAAAGCAAGGCTTGAGAAATCTGCATTCCCATGGTCACCAGTACTGCTCATTCATATGCCCATTTAGAAGGAATAATTGTTGTGTGGCTGAGGGAAAGAACTGATGACAAGATACTTGAGAAGGAAGGTATGGAAGAGAGCGAGAAAAAACCCTGCATCCTCCCTTAAAACAATATATAATGCTGCAGCTTTTCTCCAGTGGCTTGGGAGTGGGCTTGTTAGACTTTACAGCACAAATCTGTAGAGATGAGAGATGTGGTGCTAGCAACAAATGCATGGGGATGAGATCAAAGAGAGTGAAACAATGCTACATTTAACTGTGCTTGTCTTCGAGCTTCCCTAATCTCCTTGCATAAGTCTGCTCTGTACTGACCTCCCACAGTGTCAGCACTTAAACCGTTGACACTTGAATTCTGCCTGGGACTGGTGTCAGGGCTCCCACTGCATGCAAAAGTATGGGTTTACACAGGGAAAAATTAGGCAGGAAATTTATTCAATTATAGGTTCTTGAATATGCCATTACTGCTGTTAATCACTATATTTAGGGAAGAGTAGGATAGTGCAGGGCGCTTAAAAATAATCCCGTTCCTTCTTGTCCTCCCTCATACCACTTGCTCCCCAGGCCTGATCTAAAATGCCCAATGGTCATAATAACTATCCAATATGCACTGGATGTGTCCATTGCTCATCACTAATATAAAATACGCATCATAAGATCCCAATGTGCATCAGTAGTGTCTGATCACATCATGTCCAATTCTCAGAAGAGGTCCTCAGAAATGTCCAATATAAATCAGAATACTTTTGCTGATACCAAGGTATGCATCTTTCCAATCCAATAATTCTGTCACATTTCTGCAACATACACATGTTTCTCCTACCCTGGACCTTCCACAGATATATAAACCTCCCTTGCTTAGTTTTCCAATGTACCTCACAACCTCTGAGGATGCCTGCCATAGATGTGGGTAAAATGCCAGGAGATAATGCTTCTGGAACATGGCCATACAGTGATTCCAGCCATGAAAGCCTTCGACAACACATTGAACATAGACATGATTTCATAAAGTTCATTATGTTATAATGACATAAAGTTAATAATAAATAAATAAATAAATAAATAAATAAATAAATAAAGTTGCAATGCGTAGAGCAGTGGTTCTCAACCTGTGGTCCCCAGATGTTTTTGGCCTACAACTCCCAGAAATCCTAGCCAGTTTACCAGCTGTTTACCAGCTGAAGACCAAAAACATCTGGGGACCCCAGGTTGAGAACCACTGGCATAGAGTTTTTAACCATTATTTTTAATATTAGCACCAGGATCTGCGTTGAAAGTTGGTAGAATATGGCCTTCATACTGGAAATAGTTTGAGTATGATTTGATCAGTGGAGATAGCTGAGAATTTCATTCAGAAACACACACAATAAGAGCCTTTATTCTTTCCTCCCTGCATAAAGTCCTTAGGAAAAAGAACACTGGCTTATGACACATGTGACAGATCTGACCAGCTCTGTAGATATAGATTTCCTCTGTTTCGGGTGACAGAGAAGCTATTCTGCAGCAAAAGCTTCTCAGTGTATCTTATAAAGCATCTAGGAAGCTGCCTGCAATCCTCATATGTCCCATTGCCTTCCCCAGCTTTACAACTCTCAACAAATCTTGACCTGTTTGAAAGCAAAGAACAATTCCTGAAGGATTTTTGTCTCCTTTATGACATGTACTAAAGCTGTCACTCTGGACAAAGAAGGACTTTGTGCAAGGTTCTGTGCTTAGATAAGGACATTGTTTTATTTGTTTATTTGGTAGCTTAGTCAAGAGCCATGTAAATACACAGATAGATATTAGATAACATAATATAGATGACTGGTTATGGTGGAGTTTACACTTTTCAGGTGCACCAATAAAAGAAAGTAGACAAAGGCAAAAGCGTAAAGCTACCAGAGTGAAATGATTATAATTCTGGCTATTTTTTTATCTTTTCTAAATGAAATTTCTGAACCATCTTCAAAGAACATTCAGCATCTTATACTAATCTTATTTGGAGGTTACCACAATACAGATTACTGAATGCAAACAGATTACTGCAAACATGGGCAAATATCACAGTATATGGGTATCTATGATGAAAAAACTAAGGATCTAACACCACATGGCCATAGTTAAGAGGGCACGGCCATTATCCAATGAAGAATTTCCCTGTCCCAAAACATTTGAAATTTTGCAGCTCCATATGTCTTAATAACTCGTTCAATGTTCATGTAAGTTGTATCCTCCAATATTCCATTATATAAACCAGGGGATCTGTGCTCGGGGGTCAAAATGGGTTAAAAGTCAGTTCGAATCCACAGACAGAGTGTGCTCCTGTTGTTAGTCCCAGCTTCTGCCAACCTAGCAGTTTGAAAACATGCAAATGTGAGTAGATCAATAGGTACCGCTTTGGCGGGAAGTTAACGGCACTCCATGCAATCATGCCAGCCACTTGGCCTAGGAGGCGTCTACGGACAACGCCAGCTCTTCGGTTTAGAAATTGAGATTAACACTACCCCTCAGAGTCAGACACAGCTAGACTTAATGTCAAGGGGAAACCTTTACCTTTATCTGTGCTCATAGAGCATCCGAGTGTTGTCTTTTGCATGTATACGTGTGCATGTGTGAGGGTAGGTAGGTGCATACCTTGATTTTTAAACCCCAAATGGGTAGTAGTGCTTATTTAATTTTATTTAAAAATGTTTAATTTGGATACCATCTCCTCTAAGGAGATAATGTCTAAGATGCTTCGCATATGACAAAATGACAGGCAGATAAAAGACTGAAAATAGCACTCTGTCATTAAAATCGGTGCTGGGTTTCTTTCAAAGGTGGGCGTTCTCACTTGTCAGGTTGGAGCATTTCCATTTATACCATGCTATTTTGGGGGCTTTTTGGATGTGGGGGAAGAATAATGGTCGTTATAATGGTAAAAAGCTAATCCCCACTTGGTGACCCACCCCCACTTTCCCCAAAAAACTTTGGAGTCTTTTCCAATGACAAAGTCGTGATTCTCCCATTCCACTTTAGCTTCCATGGTTGCATTCCATAACATCCTGGAGTATTTAGAACTTTAGTAAAACTATAAATCCCGCAATCCTATAGGATGGAGGCATAGCAATTAAAGTAGAAAGTTAGTGTGGTGTGAAAAGGTCTCAGATGTTAGTAGCCATCACTAGCTAGAAGAGCCATTGGTGTCTATCGTCATGGTGTGTCTCCAGGTAATTTCCAAATGATGGTGACCTCAAAGCACACCTACAATGGGCTTTTCTTGGCAAGATTTATTCATAGAGGGTTTGCCGTTACCTTCCTCCAGTGCTCCACAGACAAAAGCTTGGATACATGGAATAAGGTTACTAAATATGACTAATACTCAAGCTGGATGAGTTGCAGTACAGTAGTTTGTTTTTGCCTGAGTCTACAAAGAAGGGCAAGCTTCCATGCTTTTCTCCCCCATCTCATTGAGCACAAATTACTTTATCGCATTGGACCTCAGTTGGCAAGAAATGAAATAAAGGGAAAAGTGGGTCGATTGATGAAACTTTACACACACCCCTCCATTTCAAATGTATCTCAAATTTCTGTACTCTGAACTCATTTTTCCTGCACAACCTGCTTAAAACTGTTTCATTGCCTAAGTCCATGGCATTTCGTGCCTTCAAGTCTTTTCTGATTTATGGCCATCCTAAAGTGAATGAATTATCATGGGGGGTTTTTTTGCAGTGTTTTATTCCAAGAGGGTTTTGCCTTTGAGGCTGAAAGGGTGTGCTCATTCAATGGGTTCTCTTGAACCTGATCTCTAGTGGGCCATGCTGGCTCTAGTTGTGAGCAGTCAGAGATGGAGAATATGGTGGTGGAGAAAGAATAATTGTGACCACATCAACCAACTGCAGGCAAAATTTTTGAGTTTTCAACACTAGAGTTTGGGAAGTTAGAGGATGGTTGGAAGGTTGCAAGGTTAAGAGAATAAGGTGTTGGCACAACAAAATGGCCAAGTTGAATTTGGACCTGGGTAACACTACCTCTAGGACTCTTTTCTGGCCAAATGTGGCATCCCATGTCCCTTCTCCTCTTCATCCAGCTGTCATTTCAACGGGGTGAGATCTGATCAGCATATATGCACTTCCAACTTTCCCTAGATATGTATGTGGAGGCAATTCTAAAAATTTAATGGGATCATTTCTGCTCTCTGTAATTTTACCTTCTGAGATATTGACACTTGGATAATCAGTGCCAAGAGAACTTGTTGTGACATTTTGTTTGTGGTGATGATTTGATTAGTGAACGGAATAACACATGCACACAGACACACATGCACCGGGGACGGGGAACAAGTGGTTATCTACGACAGCTACAAATGCTTCTGTCATATGTCATTTTCACTACTGCAAAATGCTGTCTCAATGTCGAGCATCCAATGGCAACATCATTGTCTTTCAAATTAGTGGGGTGATGAGTGTTTTCTCATATGGCACTCTGAATTAAGCTATTAGATCTGTTGTTCGCTTTGGTTGAGCAATGCATGGCATTGGTGTTTGTGTGTGTGGACACATCTATGTACCTTTGCTTTTATCACCCTTCCCTTTGCTGCTTCTTTTTTGTGACTTCCACATGTACCAGACCTGGAATTAGCTGGAGTATAAGATAACTATTTAAATAGTCCTGTGACTTGATAAAGAACTAACCAAGTACCAGCTGATTGAATACCCATGCATTTGTTTTCTGTGGCTTTACTATAATGCTAAGGCTGGATCAACGCTGCCAAATAATGCAGTCTATATTGTCAGTGTGGCCACATATAATGCAGTTTGAACTATACTTATATAGTCTATACTCATTATATAGTCCAGTCCAAACTGCATTATTTGAAAAAAAAACTGTTGGAATAGTTCCAGTATGGAAGAAATGCACTGAACATTATTGTCCCCAATTGTGTAGACTCATGGAATCATTTGTATTCACAGTAAGAGCCCCATATCCATGGGGGAAATGCATTCCTACCTTTACAAGTGTGTGATTTTATGTGTTTTCAGACTGCACATTTTGTTCGCAACTTTACACTTTAATAACAATCTCAACCTGGGTCATTTTACTAGTATCACTGAAGGTAGTTTTCCGTACTGTGCAAACAAGACAGTAGATGCCTTTCTTTAATACAACAAAAATCTTGCACACAATAATCTTTCACAACAGAACCATCTCACTATTTTTGGTGCAAAATTATTTGAATTTTTTTATTTGCATTTTTTTGCCTAAGATTTTTATTTCATGTAAGAAACAGCAGTTTTGCACCAAAAGACCCCACAAGATTCTATCCTTGACAATGCTTTTTGCATAAAAACCTCAAATTCTAACACGTAATAAAACTATTTATTCACAAAATAACTTGATTAAATACTTCTGGAGGTGTAAACACGGAATAAAAACACTGTAAAATTCCCTACACAGTTATTCTTCCGGACCAGGTTTACTAGCTGTTAAGAAACCCATTTTGTTTCTACCTGGAAACAAAATATATTTCATGGTATATGAATTGTTGTTTGATGAGGGTCAAATTATTATTAATAATAGTCATTGACCCTCATCAAACAACAATTCATATACCATGAATAAAATATATATCTCCTCCCGCGTGCTTTCTCTCTCTTGCAATGAAATGGTGCTTTATTTCTCATGCGGTGTTTGCTGAGAGACAAGGAAGCATCGAAGAGATTTGCTTTTGCCACAGTTGTCAATTAAAGTTGCTTTTTGGCACTCTTGATCGTGGCAGCCCCCGACTGTTTGCAAGAAAGCACTTTAATGCTAAATAACCCAGAGTAATTGGGCCATGTGTTGGTGGACGTGTGTTTGTTGTCTGCTCAAATAACCAGACACAGCAAGTCTGCAGGTAGGCAGCCAGGCATGGGCTGCATTCTTAATTTGCGGTTATTAGCCCCAGACATTAAAAGTTCGGAAACAGTGGCTTAAATCATGTAGTCATTGTGAGGATTAAACCTTTATTTGCACATCAGTCATCTGGATCATGTAACAGCCTTAACTGGAGGACACTTCTCCTAATGACTAGCGAGAGAATAAGAAATACGTCCACGCCGCCTTCTCTGCCACCCCCACCTTAGAGCGATTATTCTGCTCCGGCAGAAATACAAGCCCATCCATAACAAAGGGTCCCTTTAAAAGGTATATAAATGTGGTTGTAAAAGTGTTGTGGAGAAAAAGATTTTTTTTCTATTATCAGCTTATGCACATTGGTGTGCTAAAAAAGGAGTGGGAAAATGCAGCCTATGTGGCACATGGTTTTGTAATCCCCATGCAAGCTTCCAAGGGGCCAGAGGGCAGGGGCAGCTACAGAGAAGGTCCTCTCACCTGCAAGGCCACAGGTTGGGTTCATTTCCTTCTCACTAACCCCTAAAAGGAAAATGACTGTATTTCATTTGAATGCTGGAGAAGGAAGTGATTTGACACCATTGTGTGTGAGATCAGGAGCAATCATGCCATGCACCCCATAGTGAGGGGAGAGGGATCACATGTAAACGCTGCTTACAAAGTATTAAACAGTAGGAAAAACAATCTCATCATGGGCTGCCTCTTTGAAACCATTCTATTTGGAAAGGCAGTTGTTCAGGCCATATGGCAAACCCACCCGTACTATCACCAGCCCACTGCCATGAGGGCGAGGGGGAAACTGGTGATATAACCTATATGATCAGAGCCTGAAGATGAGTCAATGTTGGACTGGCATCCAGAGCCTCGCTGGCTGTGTGCTTATGCCCTCTTTTGGTTATGTTTGCTGTATATGTTCATAAGTAAAAGGTAAAGGTTTCCCCTGACATTAAGTCCAGTCATGTCTGACTCTGGGGGTTGGTGCTTATCTCCATTTCTAAGCCAAAGAGCCGGCATTGTCCGTAGACACCTCCAAGGTCATGTGGCTATTGGCATGACTGCATGGAGCGCCGTTACCTTCCCGCCGGAGCGGTACCTATTGATCTACTCACATTGGCATGTTTTCGAACTGCTAGGTTAGCAGAAGCTGGAGCTAACAGCGACCGCTCACGCCGCTCCCGGGATTTGAACCTGGGACCTTTCGGTATATGCTCATAGGAATATATATATATTTGTTGTCGTAGAAATGGTGCTATACATCTCCCTTGTAAGACCCAAATATTCTGGCTAAACCCTTGGTATCTCTTGGGTTGTTTTTGTTATGCATCTCCACGTTAGATTAGCATGACCCTTTCCAAGGGTTTTCTTGGCAAGATCTATTCAGAGGAGGATTTGTCATGGCCTTCCTCTAGGTCTGAGAGAGTGTGACTTGCCCAAGCCACCCAATGGGTTTCCATAGCTCAATCTCTCATTAACACACATATATTTGTACACTATCAAAGAGAGAGAGAGAGAGAGAGACTCTACCAAGATTTTGTTTGTGGTTATGTCTTTTCAAGTCACCTCTTGACATATTGAAGAACCATTCATCTCAGAGGGCTTTCTTCAAGAAGGAATATTCCAGAGATGATTTTGCCAGTCCCAGCCTCTGAAATATAGTCTACAGAAAATAGTATTTTTGGTGGTCTCTCATCCAAATACAAACCAGGGGCAGATCCAAGTTTCCAAGATCAGTCAGGATCTGATGCCAATTTATGGCAATTATTCCCCATTGTATAATACCATGGGTCAAGTGTTTATGCCTTCCAATTTTCCAGGGATAGTGCGTTGTCCAGAGTTATACAAGTCTTGTGACACCAACATAAACTGTCAAGGAGATCTTAGGAGAATTTTAAGGGTGGTTTTTATTGGTGGGTAATGAATTGGTGTTAATGTTGCATAATAATGCACCCTGCATTCCATGATGGCTTTGCCAACAATGTATTGTAGCACATTATAGCTTCTGTGGCTTTTCATAAGAGGTGAATAAGAAGTTGACCTCTGACTACCTCCTGAGTTCAATGTTTTCAGACAAAAATATCCAACTGCTTCCATAGGAGAAATGTGTTTTATTGTTAACTGCTGTTAGATTGACTTTGGTTTATGGTACCTCCTGAATGAGGGATCTCTAAGTCATCCATCTTCAACCTCCCTTCTCAGGTTTTACAAACTCAGGGCATATATGCTTCTTTGATGGAGTCCTCCTGGAATATCACCTTACTCTTGTCAACCTTACCAAGCACTATCATCTTTTCTAGTGAGTCATCTCTTCTCATGAAATGGCCAAGGTACAACAAGCTTGGTTTAGTCACCTTGGAATCTAGGGGAAAATTCAGGCATGTACAGTAGAGTCTCACTTATCCAACGTTCTTGATTATCCAACACATTTTGTAGTCAATGTTTTCAATGCATTGTGATATTTTGGTACTATATTTGCAAATACAGTAATTACTACATAGCATTAATGTGTAATGAACTACTTTTTCTGTCAAATTTGTTGTATAACATGATGTTTTGGTGCTTAATTTGTAAAATCATAACCTATTTTGATGTTTAATAGGCTTTTACTTTTACTATTTTGATGTTTAATAGGCTTTTACTTAATCTCTCCTTATTATCCAACATATTCGCTTATCCAATGTTCTGCCGGCCCGTTTATGTTGGATAAGTGAGATTTTACTGTAAAGCCTTTGTCGAAGGCTTTCATAGCTGGAATCACTGGGTTGCTATGAGTTTTTCAGGCTATATGGCCATGATCCAGAAGCTTTCTCTCCTGGTGTTTCACCCACATCTGTGGCAGGTATCCTGACAACCTCTGATGATGTCTGTCACAGATGTGGGTAAAATGTCAGGACGGGTGAAACGTCAGGACGGAAATCTTCTGGAACATGGCCATACAGCACAACTCACAGCAACCCAGTTCAGGCATGATTTGTTCGAAGACTCATGCAGTTGTCTTTTTGGCTCTTCATGGTATCTGTAAAAATTTTCCTCCAACACCACATTTCACATGATTTCTTAAATGCTCTTCCCTTCATAACCTTTCATAACCATACATGGAAATGGGAAATATGGTGGCATCCAAGAGGGTCCCAGCTACTATCAGCTCCTATCATCCATTTCACCAGTGTCTTAGGCTGGATCTACACTGCCGTATAGTCCAGATTATCTCATTTGACTTTGATTATATGAGTCTACACTGCCAAATAATAGGATAAGCAGATAGTCTGGAATCAGATCTCTGGATATATGGCAAAGTAGATCCAGCCTTAGAGAGCTTTGTAGCATATTATTTAAAGCACGATGGTGGAAGTCAAAGGAGCAGAGGGAAGGGCAGATGGGGGATTACTTTTATGTAAAACAAGCAAACAAATAAAAGCAGAAAGGAAAGAACCCTCATTTGCTCATTTGCAGTTTTTTTAATCATAAAAGCAAATGGGGATGTTAACGAATGAAATATCTCCATCCATTCCTCCATTCATTTTTAACTGCCTTGGATAGGAGGCATTGCTTTTCATTGAAGAAATAAGGGAGAACTCTTGGTACAGTTCACGGAAAGGTCACAAGGAGGGGAAGAAAATGAAAGCACCCTGAAAGGGAACGTGGGGAAAGCTTTCATTTGCAGTTATGGTGTATATGTATTGCATCGTTCAAAATCTCTATAAAGTGGGAACATTTGCATCTTAAATTTGGCAGGCCTAATGTCCTGGGTGGGTATGGGCGGTGGGGGGAAGAGAAGCTGCACATTTCATGCTAAATTAGGTCCAAAACAAACAAGCAGCAAAAATGCGGTTGAGTGTCTCAATGGCAACAAAGAGATGAGCATTTCGTGTTTGAAGCCCTCAATCTAGTGTCCTATGGAGGTAGCAAAAGTCCTTCATAATTCCGTTATGATGAGAAAACACCTTAGTTAGGGGTAATAAAAGATTGGTTCCTATCTCATTAAAGTCAATGTGGAGAGGAATGCAAAGTAAAATAAAGCTAACGAATCGGGAAGTGTGAAATGTGAAATGTCTATAGTGCATCTACTAGCTGGCTCTTCAAGGATGTATGATTGGATTGAGCATACGCATTGGCCTGGACTAGCCTTGGGTTGTCTTTGGGAAAGATAGAATGGGGTCTTCTTTATTTCCTACCATTCTGTTTAGGACCTTTCACACAATACTATTATAGCATGCCACTTTAACCTATGGACAACTGGCTCTAGGGGTTTGGAGAAGGACCATCTCTGCCTGTTGAGTACAAGTCTTGGCTTTCACAAAAATCCCACCAAAATACATGGTTCTATGTAAAATCTCTTTATAAATCTGTACTGTCTAGAGATGCATATTGTAAGAGAAAATGTGTTTAGAAGTACATTTAAATATGTATTTCACTGCATGCCTTTGAATAGATTTTCTTTCATTAAAAATATAGATTTTTGCAGATCGAAGAAGGAATGCCTTCTGAATAGATGTGAAAGGGATAGGGAGTAGCAAGCAATACATTGATCCATTCATCCCCACTTTTCAAGCATTAGGGAATATTCTGCTGTCATGTGTCTTTTGTATTGTAAAGAGATGCATGTGGCATAGTTTGTAATGTTGGTGGTTGTTTTATGGCTATATATTTTACATTTGTGTGGTCTTTCACCATCATTGTCATCATTGTTATTAGCAGTAGTCGCAGCAGCAAAGGCTGAGCATCCATTATCTGGAATCCCAAAAATACCTCAAATAGTTTGGTGGAAAGTACAGCTAAGGAGAAAGTACAACTTGGAGCTCATGTATAGCAGACAAGTTAGTCAGGTGTAAATCTGCTTCAGTATAGACCTCAAACTAGCACGCATGTGCTGGATCTCGGGCCATTGTCTCAATCAGGGCTTATTAATTTTCTTCTACTAGCAACCCCTTTCCCGGGAAATTTTTATTTTACCTCAAGTATATAGGTATATAAAATATGCATACAATTAAATATTTACTGACAACAAATCAGCATTTGTAAGAGTTGCTGATTAGACTGATTTTCCATTTTTATAAAGTATAGCTGAAGCATTTGCTGCAGAGTCCAATGTAAACACTGTACAATGTTGCTAATGGGTTCATGTAATATAAAAAATACCCACTAGGTGGCATTTAGGAATGTTTTACCATTGCCAAATTTTCACAGCCCCAACATTTACCTAAGCAAATGTTGGGGTCAGGATCCACAGTTTGGAGTCAAGACCCACAGTTGAAGAAGCAGTGGTCTAGATCAGGGGTCCTCAAACTTCTAAAATGGAGGGCCGGTTCATGGTCCCTCAGATTGTTGAGGGGCCAAATTATCATTTGAAAAAAGATATGAACAAATTCCTATGAACACTGCACATGTCTTATCTGTAGTACAAAAAAACCCCCAACAACAATCATTTATTTATTTATTTATTTGCTACATTTATACTCCACTATCTCTCACCCCGAAGGGGACTCAGAGCAGCTTACAAGTTGTATGTACATAAATATATTATATTATTAGCATAGCACAATATTAGCATTATATATTACTATATTGTACTATACCAATATACCATATTATTAATAGTAATATTACATTTAATATATAATATATAATTAATATTGTTATACTATACAATATTATTACATTGTATTATTATTATTAGCCGCCCTGAGTCCCCTACTGGGTGAGAAGGGCAGGGTAGAAATACTGTAATAAATAAATAAATACGTATTATATTGTATTACATTATAATATTATTATCAATATTATATATATACACAATATAGTATCTTATTACCATAGCACAATATTCGTAAATGAATGAACAATACAATATTTAAAAATAAAAACAATTTTAACCAACATAAACCTATCAGGATTTCAATGGGAAGTGTGGGCCTGCTTCTGCCCAATGAGATAGTCAAGTTAAGTAGGATTGTTGTTGTGTGCCTTCAAGTCATTTCAGACTTTGGGTATGCCTAAGTCTAAAATTGAGGGCAGGGGCCAGGTAAATGACCTTGGAGGGCCACATCCGGCCCCCGGGCCTTAGTTTGGGGACCCCTGGTCTAGATGGTCCAGCACTTGACTGTCACTTTCTGTGTGTCATCACCACCATTCCTGGCTGGCCACAGAAGTCCATCCTAGTGCATGGCCACTGTGTTTATCTCTTTGGATATCAGCATTGAGTACCCACACAACCAGCAAGAAAGAAGATGTTGACACAAGAACAATCCATATCTCATCAGTGCAAAGGAAAGGGAGCTGACAGCAGTATCCAGATCGGACCAAAACCTTATCCAGCTGTTTAGATGGCCCCAACACCCTGATACATTTGGGAGTTTTAAGTGAAATCTGGAGCATCCCCAAGTGCCTAAAACTGGGCAAAGTCAAAATATAGTCAGGGGAAAAAATGGTATAACTCACTGGATTCTTTTGTGCATTGTAAAGGCTACTAGTGGCCAGATTGCAATAAGTATAGGGCTTTTTGGTTTGTTCAGACAGTCCCTTAATCTACAAAAGCTGATGCTATCAATTTTGATCTCTCATTTAATCTCAAAAGTGCCACAAGATCCCTTTGCCTACTGATATTCCAGACTGTGCCTTTGAATACAATTAAATTACCCATCGAATTAAAACCCATTTAAAACAAATCCATTAAAGACTTTAAGATCCCTTCGATTCAGCAAGATCACCAAGATTTTATAACTGAAAATAGGAAAGTGCCAAATCTGCTCAATCCTCCGCTGCATTTTAAACTATAGAATTATTTCAAAATGCTTTCCCCCCCCCCTCGCCTTCCCTTCTGTTCCCTCAGCCAGTTAAAAGATTTCATAAAAACTGATAACAAATAGTATTTGGTAGCAAGGAAATCTGACACTTAGCATTCACTTTCTGCTATCCACCATACCCTCAGCAGAGTGTAAATATCTGCATGTGGAGATATGTTGTATCAGCACAATTCAATTCCCCATACAGAACAGCAACACTGTGCAAGACACGTCGAAGGTTGGGTGCTGTTGTATGGTACATTGTGAAATAGACAGACAATATATAATGCAAAAACACAACCCCAATGACATGATATACAATAAAAGGTAAAGGTAAAGGTTTCCCCTGACATTAAGTCCAGTTGTGACCAACTCTGGGGGTTGGTGCTCATCTCCATTTCTAAGCCGAAGAGCCGGCTTTGTCCATAGACACATCCAAGGTCATGTGGCTGGCATGACTGCATGTAGCGCCATTACCTTCCTGCCGGAGTGGTACCTATTGATCTACTCACATTTGCATGTTTTCGAACTGCTAAGTTGGCAGGAGCTGGGGCTAACAGCAGGCGCTCATTCCGCTCCCTGGATTTGATATACAATGCATAACCACAAATAGTCAAAAGGTAACTGGAACGCACAATGATGTGTGACTATGCTCAGTGTGAGACAATGCAGGATGGTTTGGAAAAGAGTTGGGCTTTGGAAAAGGTTTGCCTAGTTTGGAGCCATTCCACACAAGTATATCACCCAGAATATCAAGGCAGATAATATAGGATTTTATACAGTTGTGTGGAAGGGAGCCATGATGTATGTTTTTGTGTGCTTTTGTGAAACAGGCACTAATGGAAAATACAGTGATTTTCTTTGCATCAACTGGATACTGTTATGGTCAGTGAAATCAATCCTTTTGCTTTGTTGTACTTCCCATAAATGTGTTTGTTTAGCTTCAGAATGAGAGGCATTTTCACAATCCCCTTTCCTTGCTGTACTTACGACCAATGTTAAAACTGAACGTATTGCTCCATCAACATATCCACAAGTTTTGAGTTTACCTATTCATACACACACACACTGTGCCCTATCAATGTTTAACTGCCCATTGGCACTTTGCTCCTTGAGCTACAAACATCTTTCTTTGAGATAGTCTCAAAGTTGTGCTGTATGCCTTTGCATGTGAAAGTCTTTCCTTTTGCCATTTAGATAAGATGCTTTATTTCACTACAATTGTTGGTTTGGGGCAGTTTGGCATATCATTTGTACATTCATTTCCAGTTCTCTGTGCCTTCCTTCATTTGAAAGTTTTAGAGTTCTTTCTTCACCGCCTTGGCCAAATTGTTGAGGCCACAGCATATAAACCGAATGAGCATATAAATACATCAGGACTAAATGCCTTGCCTATGCAAAAAATAACTAGGGCTTTGATTTCTTGGGGGTCGTATGCTGCGTGACGAAGCCGAGCCTTTGATCATTGCTTTATTTGACAGCGTAAAGAAATAGCACAAGATAGTCGGAGAAGAATTGGTTGGGAGGGGAGTGGAGGGGGATTGAAACAGGTTCATTGCTGGGTTGTATGCATGATTATGCCAGACGGTAAACAGCAACTGGTCTCAACTCAAGCTAAAGCGTTTAAATGAATCCTAGCACCTTCCAGCAGGCACACGTAAAAGATCTGAACACTCATTTGCCCCCATTTTTTACACTCAAATGTTTAATTAAAGAGTACCAAAGCTAATGCTTTAGGAGTGAAAAGCTATGCTTGTATATTGGGAAATGAGGGCGAAGCTTGCCTTCATTTGCTTTTGATGAGAGTTTGCCAAGGTCTTCAGGGTTCTTCATGTTTTGGGAGAGGAAATGTGAGATGCCTGGAAAGAAAAGGGGAAAAAAAGGCTTCCCACAAATGTGGTCCAGGTTGAAAGTGAACATCATCCACATGAGATTGCACTTTGGGGCTGTTGAGTAATGGATATGTTCATTCCATTTTCGCACAAGCAGAGTTCCACAGGTGTAATTATTTCACTTGCTATTGCTCATTCTTTGATGGCACATAACTATTTGTCATGGCCTTCTATGGACCACTCGATTCACCGGGTTTTCAGAAACAGCCACTGAACATTATTTCCCATTGCCCAACAGAATAATAAAGTATGTTGTCAGAAAAAACAATTGATTGGACAACTCTGATGTTGAGTAGAAAGTTGGTGCAGTACAGCTATCACAGATATGAATCTGGGGTGGCTTTAAGCAAATCAAACTTTCTTGTAGGCTAACATGAAAGCAATAGTACAGTTCCACTCAATAAAGCTTGCCATGAATCTCCTGTGATGATTTGAGCACTGGAATAATAATAATAATAATAATAATAATAATAATAATAATAATAATAATAATAATAATAATAATAATAATGATAATAATCTAAAGGTAAAAGTTTTCCCCTGACAATAAGTCTAGTTGTGTCCGGCTCTAGGGGTTGGTGCTCATCTCCATTTCTAAGCCTAAGAGCCAGTGCTGTCTGTAGACACCTCCAAGGTCATGTGGCTGGCATGACTGCATGGAGTGCCATGGAGTACCTTCCCACCAGAACGGTACTTATTGATCTACTCACATTTGCATGTTTTTGAATTGCTAGGTTGGCAGAAGCTGGGGCTAATAGCAGGAGCTCACTCTGCTCCCTGGATTCGAATTACCAACATTTTAGTCAGCAAATTCAGCAGCTCAGCAGTTTAACCCTTTGCGCCACTGGGGGCTCCATAATAATAATGATAATAATACTTTATTTGTATTCTGCCCTATCGCCCCGAGGGGACTCAGATCAGATTCCAGCATACATAAACACTGAGGCAAACATTCAGTGTCTAGAAGCAATGAAAACCCCTTCCAGCTGTGAGCGGTGGTGCTCATCTCCGGCTCTGGGGTGGTGTTTATCTCCATTTCTAACCCCAAGAATCTGTGTTATCCATAGACACCTCCTAGGTCATGTGGCCAGCATGACTACAACTTGGAAGAGTAGGCTTTTGATTTCTCACCCAACTAAAGAAACCCATTAGTTGACTTTGGCCAAGTCCCACATTCATCGTTTCAGGAAACCTCACCATAGGGTCACTACTAGTGGGAAATGGCTTGAAGACACACAACAATAATACTGATATGTTCAGTGGTGCCAGTGCAATGGCTTGATCATTGGGGTAAAACTTCAGAGAAGAGGGACCAAATCCCCACTTGGTCACAAAAACCCATTGGGTGACTTCGGACAATTCACACATTCTTAAGAAAGAACTTCTGTCTAATGGACAGAATGCAACAAATGATAGGTTCAGCACAAATTAGAGTAGAGTTCAAGAAACACAATTTTTGTTTGTGCCACCATGTTGTAGTGCTAGACTAGGACTAAAGGAACTAGGGCTCGAATACCTACTCAGCCGTGGAAGCCAACTAGTCCAAAGCAATAGAAAAAAACTTGCTTTGAATATATCTTGTCAAGAAAAACATAGGATAGGGTTTGCCAGCAGTGAGTTGGCTTGACTCTAAACTCAACGATGGCAAGATTGTGTCACATGCGTAAAATACATACAATTTTGAGAGTACTTTAAAAAACAACCTAGCAGTGAAAGGAGTAGAAATGTTTGGAATCATGAAAAAAAGAAAATAAACCAATGTATCGTAGGAACAAACTTATCTGTCTTTCCAGAATTCTCTGTTTCTCAAAACTATTGAAAAAGAAGTGCCCTTATATATCCTGCCTAAACCCAAAGTTTTTGATTATTTCATAATATTGGAGTCAAAAAAATTACTGCCTAATGGTAGGGATTGTGAAAGAAGCACAACCTTTCCTTTGACACAGAGGGTAATCGTGGATAAAGAACGCTCATTTCCACAAATGCTTTCCTATTTACAGCAATGGACGAAAGGGTTACTGGAGTAATTCAGAATAAAATATTACATTTCACTCGGTTCAAGGCAAACAATATATTTGAGAAGGAACTAATTACCTCTTTTTTATTCCAGGTGACAAAAGCCAATATATCACACTTAGCCACTAAGAGAACTCCATTTCAGTAAACTAATTAAAATAATCCGATCTGCACTCATTATTCTCAGTTCCACTAAATATTTTAACAGGGGAGATTTATTTTGCTACATAAATGACATCATACTTAAGGAAAACTGTTTGCATTGCAAGTGTTCCATTTGACTTTCTTAACCAAAAACAATGTCTTGAAAAATGGTTGAGAACATATTTTTGTGGGTCTACGAATTATTGCCAGTGAAAGGAAAATGATAGGCAACATTGGACCTATGTGTTGTCGAAGGCTTTCATGGCCAGAATCACTGGGTTGTTGTGAGTTTTCCGGGCTGTATGGCCATGTTCCAGAAGCATTCTCTCCTGACGTTTCACAACATTCACACTTGCCTCCAACAGACAAGAGTTCTTTCTTCCACAAATATATAAACCTTCCTCGCCTAGTTTCCAATATGCTTCACAACCTCTGAGGATCCCTGCCATAGATGTGGGTCAGGAGAGAATGCTTCTGGAATATGGCCATACAGTCTGGAAAACTCATAATAACCCAATATTGGACCTTTCTAATGTTTTTCAATTTTAACTCTCATTGCCCTTGCTAACTCTTCCACCACTGAGGGATGATGAGAATTAGCATCTAGGAACATCTCTTATCTCCAACTGATCCAATTCAGTTAATCCTGTATCATCCCACTTTTTCATCTGCTTTCAAAATGTCCCCATGGTTTGTGTGTTGGACCAGGATTCCAAGAGACCGGAGATATAATTTCTTCTCTGCCATGGAAATCCATGGGCAAGTATTCCTGTTTTGACCTCAGAGTAAGAAATGACAAATCTCCTTTGAATAACTCTAACTCTAAAGAAAACCTAAGGGTAGGGTCACTAGAAGTCCATGTTGACTTTTTTTATCATGTCAGAAGTGAATTGAGAACATATTGCAAGTTGCTTCTGGTGTGAGAGAATTGGCCATCTATAGAGACGTTGCCCAGGGAATGCCCGGATGTGTTAGTCTCCTGTCCCCGCAAGCTAGAGCTGACAGACAGGAGCTCACCTCATCTTGCGGATTCAAACTGGCAATCTTCAGGTCATCAAACCAGCCTTCGGGTCAGCAGTTCACAAGGGTTTAACCCATTGCGCCACTGCGGCACCTATGTTGACATGAAGGCACACAAGAACAACAATAGGATGACTCTTGGATAATAAAAGAGAATTAGATAAGGCAGTCACATTGGTTTTGATCTCCTTTGGAGTAAATCATTACTATTGTTTTGAGTCTCTTTTAAGATAGAAAAAGTGATAATTAATACTATGACTTAATTGAATTCTCCTGCATCTCACCTTTCTTCCACCTTGGACCAAAGGTGCCATAGAAAGCTTGTGTGTTGACTTGTGTCAGCAGATCGGCTGCCTCACTTATTTCGAGGCCATGCCCAAGTGTGGCTTTGTGTGGCTTACTGTTGTATGGCACTCTCCAACCCAAGGACTTCTGATGTTTGAAGTTGAGCTGAAGCGCCTCTGAGGAGCTAAGAAGGAATAATGCATAAGTGCCACTTCAGACTAAATTGCTGCCTACTTAGACTCATGTAATGCAATTAAATCAAGGAGCTGTAAGCCTCTGAAATCGGGAAAATTGAGCAGAGGTGTTTGCACTTACGAGATCTGCCTCCGCCTCCCCCCCCCCCCCCCCATAAAAGAAGTGTAAGCAAATAGAGAAATTGCTAATTCTACTGATGTTGATAAATCATCCACAGGTGAGGAATAATGGGGCTCTCATTCTGAATGCAATTTGTTTAATGTTGTAGAATATTGAGGAGTGCTGAGCTTGTCAAGTTTGGGGTTCTATTTTATTTATATTAAAAAAAAACACATACACAAAGATGTCCAGACACACAGCTGGAATTAAATGCATTTCTGACAGATGGATTCCTTGAAAACTTGAAAGAGAGGCTGTGCGCATGGAGGGTCCAGGAGGGAGACTTGACAGATGATTTGTATGTTGTAACAGCTTAAGTGCTTTGGGTCATAGTTCCTTAACACAAACCCTCCTCTCCTGAGCAATCTCCATATCCTGCTTGCCAAGTCCGGCCTGCCAGCTTGAATTTATAGTACTGTAATTCATCTTCCGTGCATCAAGTGCACATCAATAAATACTCTTTGCTGACACTGCCGACTTTGCTACACGCATCCCTTGTTTTTGTGCATTGAGTGGTTTTTTAGCCAAGGCTGCCGTTTGGAGCTCTTGGTGGTTGTTGTGGTCGTATGTTTCAAGTTGACAGTTCCTTGGCAAGATTTGTTCAGAAGAGGTTTGCCATTGTCTTCCTCCTGGAATTCCCTGGAGGTCTACCTTCCAAGTACTAACCAGGGCTGACCCTGCCCAGATTCTGAAATCAGACCGGGTTTTATTTTAACTGGGTACAATGTGGAACATAAAGTAGTCTGATTCAAAGATGAAGTAATAAATATGCCATAGTCTATTCACAGCCGAAGTAATACATATCTCAAAAGGAGGAGGAGAGAAAGAAATGAATGAAAGGAAGGAAGGAAGGAAGGAAGGAAGGAAGGAAGGAAGGAAGGAAGGAAGGAAGGAAGGAAGGAAGGAAGAGTGGGTGAAACAGAGGAAATTCATATACTTCTGTAAGAATATACACACGTATGCAAACTCAAACAAAGCTAAACTTAAACTACAACTAATAATAGGTCTTAGAGCAAATCAGGCCTGAATCCTGTCTACAAGTGAAGATGACTAAGCATTTGCCATAACATGAGAAGACATGGCTCACTAGAAAAGGAGAAGGACTTTCATCCAAGGATGTGGATGTTAGAATAACTTGGAGGTTAGCCAAAGCCAAAGCTGACTCAACGGCAGTTAACAACAAATATCATACATTCCAGGGACATTGGTTAAGAAAAACAGTTTCTTTCTGGAACTATCCATATTATTCCATTCATGTTGCCATGCATTGTGTCATGTCACAGAATCATAGATATGGAAGGAACTAGACAAAACATCTGCTGTGCACAAAAATATCTAACTAAAGAACCCATGGGTGATGGCTGCCCATCCTTTGTTTGAAGGCCTTCAAAGAAGGAGAGTCTGGCACATATCAAGGAAGTCTCTTCCTCTATTGAACAGCTCATACTACCAAACAGTTCTTTCTTAAGCTTAGATGACATCTTATTCTTACAGTTTGAATGTATTGGTTTGTATCCTATTCACTAGAGCAGCCGCACTCCAGTTTCTAAATGTCCTAACCTTCCAAAACATTGGCAGAGTTGTCTTGAATGCAATTGCAAAAGGGTTGGACTTGATGGTTTAACTTGGTGATTCTACATTAGGATACGTGCCAGCCAAATGGGGTAATTTCTCACCAAAGTTGTGTTGTGCCATTGCACTAATGTAAAAAAAATAGTCACATGAGTGTTTTTATTTTCTCAGATGTTGTGAAAGTATAGGCAGATATTGAACAAGCACATCCTTTTTTTTCACACATTTTTTATTTCTATGGACCCAAATATTGTTGAGCAATGGATAAACTCAAGGCCTTTGTACCTGTTGTACAATTGGTTGTGCAAATGTAAAATCCTACATGAAAATGTTGGCATATGTTTATATTACGCAAAAAGTGTATGGGACATTAACCATCATTTAGGTTTTCTTAAGATGCAATAAACATAAAGGTAGCAGGCTGACTCATTTTGTAAGTTGCAGAAGCAACTTTGCATTTTCCTATAATTTCTCTCCCCCCAAATGTTATGTGCATTATATATATATATATATATATATATATATATATATATATATATATATATAGAAATACCGCAAAAAGGTGGGAAATGGCATTTATTAATTGTGTGGGGGGTTTTTTTAAAGATGGTTGACCCAGTGTTTTTCTACCACCATTTTAATAGGGTGAAAAATACTGTTTTTGCAGATTGAATCCTGTGTTATCAGAAGCAGCAGTCTTTTCATCAAGAGGCTAGTAGCTAGGCCATTATCATTAATGAAAACAAGGATTGTTGGTGTTCAATAATATGATATCTGCTCTGTTTTCATAACAAATCATGCTTGACAGGCTTAAGAAATAATTTTCTACATAAAACAAGTTTATTTTAGGGAAAAGATCAGATAAAAGAATTGCAAGTGGGAGAATGCTTTCGGAATGACAGTCGGGGGAGCGGGCTGTCTCATTATGTTGTTTGTTTATTTATTTATCTGCAGACTTAATGATGTTGTTTATTAGCTTCCAAGCCTGTTGTCGTTCATTTGTTCATTCTCTCTATTCCTCTTCATCTTCTTTATTTTTTTCCAGGAGCTTTTGCTTTTGTACTGACAGTCATTGGCCTAATTCCAATTGAGTCCCAACTAGAGTCGCAATTGGGGCAAAATTGGAATTAGGCCAATGACCCAACTAGGGGACTTTGTTGTTGTTTAGGGCCTAAATATACTCAGGATACTGAGTTCCATCTAATCTTGGAAGCCCAACAGAGTCATGCTAGTTTGAAAGAGTCAGCTCTCTCCTCAACCATTGACTTGTGTGTCAGCAGCCTATACTGAACCCTATCCTCAAAAGAGATACTTGAAGGGTAGTTTATTTATGGCCTTTAAAAAAATATTGTGTCCCATCTGATAGGAAGCTAAGCAGGCTCATCCCAGGTTGGGACTTAGATGTCATTGCAGGAGGAAGTATCAAATTTCTTCTACTGCAATGCCCTTACTTTGGATGCAAAATGGAACCCAAAGGATGGAGATTCAAGGTCCAGCTTTCTCCCCATCGTATGAATGGCTATGGTGAAGCTATCCTTCAACAGATCTTTTGGGGATAGGGTTCAGCTTCTGCAGTCAAATCTCGAGAGAGAGTTTACTTTGCCACTGATATGAACCAAGCCATCCCTGCTGGTCCTACCTCCTCATTGTGATGTTCATCTCCATGACTGTTTTCTAGTTCATCAACACGTTGGGGATTCTCATTGTACTTTGAGGGACAGGGGACACTATATCAAGAACATGGCTGTGCTTTGCATATTCTGTTCAGATGGATTTTCAATTAATGGGTGTGTTGCTCTCTACAAAAGGTATCTGTTTTCCATTTCAATCCAACATACATATTCTTCATATGACCCAATTCCATCACCGGTGTCACTATCTATAACACTTTAGCTAGATTTAATCTCTGGAGAATGCGTGGAGTTTGATATGGCAGCAGAAACTCCTTCCTGTTGTTTACTGTGCTTCTTTGGTGTTTTTAACTAAAAAATGAAAGCCTGTGTTGCATAAAGCATTGTTCTGGGTTTCGACATTATTCTGAGTCTCAACACTTTCCCCCCAAAGTCTGTCCTCAAGGCTGAGCTCTCCTGATTTCGTTTAGAGGTGGATGAGGATTTTAGCTGGTTCATTTTCTATTCAGAATTTTCCCAAGTGTATACATAGGTAAAAGGTAAAGGTTTCCCCTGACGTTAAGTCCAGTCGTGTCTGACTCTGGGGGTTGGTGCTCATCTCCATTTCCAAGCCGAAGAGCCGACATTGTCCGTAGACACCTCCAAGGTCATGTAGCCAGCATGACTGCATGGAGCGCCGTTACCTTCCCGCCAGAGCGGTACCTATTGATCTACTCACATTGGCATGTTTTCAAACTGCTAGGTTGGCAGAAGCTGGAGCTAACAGCGGGTGCTCACTCTGCTCCCCGGGTTTGAACCTGGGACCTTTCGCTTTAACACACTGAGCCACTTCATTATTTAGGAAGTGGGGAAATGAATGTGAAAAAAGTGAAATTTCTGAGTGACTGAGTGTGTATATGTGTGCCCTCAACTTCTGGTGATGCCATGAACCTTACGTGGTTTCCTTAGGCAAGAAACAATATGAGATGGTTTTCTTTTTTTAATCATATCAGAAGAAAATTGAGGCAAGTCGCTTCTGTTGTAAGAGAATGGACCGTCTTCAGAGACGTTGCCCAGGGGGCTTCTTTCATGTTCTCGCATGAAGCTAGGGCTGACAGATGGGAGCTTACCCCATCTCATGGATTCGAACTGCCAACTTTCAGGTCAGCAGTTCAGCCGACACAAGGGTTTAACCCATTGCGCCACTGCAACTCCTGTTGCCTTCCTCAGAAATATCCTTCAAAGTGCCCAGAATTTGCTTGATGGTTCCCTTGCTTGGTTTTGGAAGCAGGCAAGATAAAATGTATTCAGAATTGGTATGCCGCTCTGTTCAAAACCATTGTCAATGAGAATATCATTTTTCTGAAAATTAGACTGCAGTTGGTATCAAACTGATAACCAGTATCTGCTAGTGTAGGCATCATGTTGCCAAATTGCTTTTGTAACAAGGTCATTTGCATCCAAACAATAAATGCAAAGGAACTAAATAAAAACAAATTTGCCAGTTTGGGGCTATGTTATAGTCCTTGCCATCCCTCTTATTTACTTATTGCAAGAGCCCATTAAGATAGTTTGGCACTTTCACTTTGAACAGAGGCAGCAGGAAACCAATTTCCACAAAGGGAAACAAGCTGACCTTTCGCTGGATGAAGTTGTCAGGTCCTTTCGAACATAATGATGCACATAGCCATTCAGACAGTGTAGCAGATACAGCGAGTGTCGGATGTCCTTCTTTTGTCAGCGTGAAAGACAATTCTAGAAACTCAAATGCTGAGGTCAGTGATGTGTTAGGTGTGCCCACGGGCAGGCATAAGTCCAAGGGGAGCACAAGTAGAAGTTCCTGCAAGGAAAAACAACTGCTGGATTGATTTCCATTGCTCTGTAGCACCACCCCAAGAATGGCTAGGAGCTATATTTCAGCTTTGTTGGCCTGGTGGGATCAGCTGATCTGGTAAACCAATAAAAAGCCCTGCTGGTTGTATATAACTGCTGCTCCAGGCTTGGCTCAACTTGACAAGCAGAGCAGTTGTTCCACAGACTTCCCAAGCAAAGCTGAGCCTGGGGCTCTACTGAGCACTGTATGAAACTTCATCGTGCTGAAAACTTTGTCCAAGCAACAACTGCATCAAGCTGCTAGGAGTGTTTCTGTCTGCAAATCCTGTCTAACATGTCTTCTGGTCAATGCGTTTAGGTCTTCCATTGAAATTAAGAGCTGGAGATGAGACTGAAGGATTCCACGAATTATGGGTGTCATCCTTTAGAGCCGTGGTTCTCATCCTGTGAGTCCCCAGGTATTTTGACCTACAACTCCCAGAAATCCCAGCCATTAGGATTTCTTGGAGTTGAAGGCCAAAACATCTGGAGATCCACAGGTTGAGAACCACTGCTTTAGAGCAATAGGAGTAGCAGGATTGTCTCAAGGCACGTTGCAGTCTGAGGACAACAACAAAATGGCTTTCCCCACCTATTTCATGCACTAAAACTAACTGGAGTAGCAATGAAAATTATGGGACAGCATATTCCATTTCACTTTCAGACAGAAGTCTAGCTTAGGCAGGGCAAGATGTGCAGTTACTGGTTTCATTGCTATGTCACAGTTTTTGTTACCAGACTCTATCTAGTAATGGGGCTGGTCTTGGGCTGTGAAGAAGCAAAGTTACGTTCTATGACTTTGCAATGGCAATCAAAATTTTATGATCTTATTGCCTTAGAAGAGGCATTATTGGTGGCATTATTCTCCTGGGAGGGCCACATACACTAATGCATTATTCTCGAATGCCACCCAAGACACCATGGATGTCAATTTCTAAGCCACTGCTGGATAGAAAAGAGCCAGGCAAGAAAGGATATGTATCGTTGATCGTAAAATATTCCAGAAATTATTTGTTTAATTATGAAGTTGTTGCTGATGTTGTATGACTATTGTGAAGTTTTATGTGACTGACTCAAGGTCATCCAGTAGGTTTTCATGATTGAGCAGTGATTTGAAGCCTATTCTTCAGTTTCATATCCAACGTTCAAATCAATATACCATGCTGACTCCTACTAATAATAAAGAACAGGATGCACTGACATATTTTAGATAATACTTTTGTACAAACTGAGATCCATTTGTGGCTGATTTTTGTCATTGTTATTTTACTGGGTTGAAGTGTTCAGATCGGAATACCACATGGAGAACATTTCTTTGTTGTTGCTTGTGCCTTCAAGTAATGTCTAACTTCTTGAGACCCTGAGGTGAAACTATCATGGTGTTTGCTTGGAAGACTTGTTCGGGGGGGGGGGTGCTTTTGCCTCCTCCTGAAGTAAAGAGTGTTAGGATTGTTCAAGGGTTCAGATTCCAACTTGGCAGTGGCAACTCATGGTTGAATGGGAATCCTAATCTTGGTCTCCATATCTGTGTCCATCACTTGAACCATTACACCATGCTGGTCCTTAGGTGCTTCTCCAGCCCACTCAGAAATATGAGAGAAGAACCATTCCAAATAGAGATACTTGAAAAATCCCTTCTCTGTGATTTGCTTGACTAAAGTCACTTGGATAATAGCTGTCCATTAGATTTCACACTTTGCCAAATGTTGTGACACAATCCTTGGCAGTCTAAGAGTTGTTGTGTGCCTTCAAGTTGTTTCTGACTTATACGACCTTAGGGGTATCATGGATTTTTCTTGACAATATTTGGTCAGAAAAGGGTTGTCTTTGCTTTTCTCTAAGGCTAAGAGAGTACTTTCCATGACCAATGACCAAGAGAATATTTTAACCCTGGTCTCCATCCCTAGTTCCCACTCTCCAACACCAGCAAAACCCTTTTCTACCTCTATGTATGAAGCAAAGGAGAAGTGCCCTCCTGTAACTGGATTTCACCAACATTGTGTTTGATCTTGGAGGCAATGCATACGTTATATTACAGATCTGCTGTCACAAGAGAACCGGCGCTATCTATTGATCCCAACTTGATTTCTCCCTATCAACATAGCACCTGCCTTGTGTGACAGAAGTGCTGACAAAAGCTAGGAGTTGATTGCTTGATTCTCTTTTCTTTGTCTTGACAGAAGCGACCTAACTCATTCCCTTCCATTCGACACAGCTGCATTAAACCAATTTACAAAACTTGTAGTTAGAAGTGTTCAGTTTTCCAGGGATGGCAACATACCTATAATGAAGAATGCTTTGGCAGTTTCTTTTTCAAATATTTTACAGGCATTTCTCCTGTGGAGAAGTTGTTTTCTCCAGCTATAAAAAGTTAGAGGTGTGCAAGGAGTGACAAATACCCTTGGAAACTAAGGAGGGCCAATCCTGGTTAGTGCTTGGATAGGAGGCCTGTAAGGAATAAATGTGGTATGGGGTATATTTCACAGGAAGGAACTGAAAAAAAACATTTTTGAAGATTTCTTGCCTAAGAAAACCTTAGGAAATTCATGGGTAAAGGTAAAGGTTTTCCCTGTGACATTAAGTCCAGTCGTGTCCGACTCTGGGGGTTGGTGCTCATCTCCATTTCTAAGCCAAAGAGCCGGCTTTGTCCATAGACACATCCAAGGTCATAGAATCATAGAATCACAGAATCATAGAATAGTAGAGTTGGAAGAGACCTCATGGGCCATCCAGTCCAACCCCCTGCCAAGAAGCAGGAAATCGCATTCAAAGCACCCCCGACAGATGGCCATCCAGCCTCTGCTTAAAAGCCTCCAAGGAAGGAGCCTCCACCACAGTCCGGGGGAGAGAGTTCCACTGCTGAACAGCCCTTCTCACAGTGAGGAAGTTCTTCCTGATGTTCAGGTGGAATCTCCTTTCCTGTAGTTTGAAGCCATTGTTCCGTGTCCTAGTCTGCAGGGCAGCAGAAAACAAGCTTGCTCCCTCCTCCCTAGGACTTCCCCTCACATATTTGTACATGGCTATCATGTCTCCTCTCAGCCTTCTCTTCTGCAGGCTAAACATGCCCAGCTCTTTAAGCTGCTCCTCATAGGGCTTGTTCTCCAGAACCTTAATCATTTTAGTCGCCCTCCTCTGGATGCATTCCAGCTTGTCAACATCTTGTCAGTATTCCAGGTGTGGTCTGACCAAGGCAGAATAGAGCGGGAGCATGACTTCCCTGGATCTAGACGCTATTCCCCTATTGATGCAGGACAGAATCCCGTTGGCTTTTTTAGCTGCCGCATCACATTGTTGGCTCATGTTTAACTTGTTGTCCACGAGGACTCCAAGGTCTTTTTCGCACACACTGCTGTCAAGCCAGGCGTCCCCCATTCTGTATCTTTGATTTCCATTTTTTCTGCCGAAATGAAGTATCTTGCATTTGTCCCTGTTGAACTTCATTTTGTTAGTTTCGGCCCATCTCTCTAGTCTGTCAAGATCATTTTGAATTCTGCTCCATGCTCCTCATGTGGCTGGCATGACCAAAAGGTTGGAGGTTTGAATCTGGGGAGCGGAATGAGTGCCCGCTGTTAGCCTTAGCTTCTGTCAACCTAGCAGTTCGAAAACATACAAATGTAAGTAGATCAATAGGTACCGCTCCGGCGGGAAGGTAACGGTGCTCCATGCAGTCATGCTGGCCACATGACCTTGGAGATATCTATGGACAACAGTGGCTCTTCAGCTTAGAAATGGAGATGAGCAAAACCCCCAGAGTCAGAGACAACTAGACTTAATATCAGGGATAACCTTTACCTTTTTTACCTACTGAATGCATTGCAGATCAACTTCTGTTCTCAGAATTGGAGTTTCCCGTTTATTTTGTATAAACAGAGCACAATGTCCATTGGGGAAAAGGTGCCTCTACACCAGAAAATTCTGCTTAGTTTCCTGCATTTTTGTGAAGGAGAACGGTGTAGTGATCAGTGAATTAACAGAGACAAGAAGGTGAGGAATTATGAGGAAACAAAATGCCAACGTGAGGCAAGAGAAACTTGCATAGCCGAGGAGCGGGAGCTGTTTCATCATGACGTGACTTTTAAAAAGAGCAAGTTGTCATTTTAACATATTACAGTTTGTCTCAAACATCAAATGAGCAATAGTTAACAGAACAAGCTCTGGCTGTGTGTGTCCGAGGACGTCCATCACTGGGGTTGCATGCAAAGCTGCCAGCATAGTGCTGTTCATCCAAAGTCTCAAGGAAGAATTCGCACAACATAATAGAGCTGCAGGGAGGGTCTCAACCTGGGGTCCTCAGATGTTTTGGACCTTCAACTCCCAGAAATCCTAACCACTGGTAAACTGGATGGGATTTCTGGGAGTTGTAGGCCAAAAATATCTGGGGACCCCAGGTTGAGAACTATTGCTGTAGCAGCTTGCCATCTCCCATTTAGCAGAAGATTGCAGAGTCTCTTGCCAAATGAGAACAACAGCTTTGGACTGAGTTTGAGTTTTCTAATCCAGATAGAATAGATCAGTAGGATAATCTGTTGAATAGCAAGTCAATTCATAGGCAATTGCTATTCATTTCATGAGCCTACTCAAATCAGGACTAACAATAGAGTGTAAACCAGTTTTTCCCAAGCTTTGGTTTTCCAGATGTTTTGGACTTCAGCTTCCAGAAGTTGGTCAAGTTGGTTGGAATATATGGGTGTTGAAGTCCAAATCAGTTGGAAAACCAGTGTTTTGAGGAATGATTGATTTAGGCCAAGGTATTATACATAAAATATATGTTATGATACTTTGTAATCCAGATGTTCAACAGGTTAACAGTATTTGGGAAGGTGCCCCATTTTTTTTTTGTAATGGCAACATTAATGGTGGATAATGTCAAGGTTCCTTCCTAGGGATTGATTCAAAAATATGTATACTATTAGATTACAGATCTTCTCAGAAACTTCTTGAGTATCTGGATAAGGCTGAGTTACTGGATTCAAGTTTCACTTTTCAGGACATCAGGAAAATTGATCAAATCCATCATCCCCGAGCCATGGATGAACCACATTCCTCAAATAATCCACACAATTAAAAATTGATTTTCCCCTCTTTTGTTCAAGGGACTGTGGTGGCAATGCAGTAGGAGGACAGTCGATGCATTGCCAACCAAGCTCCCATCAATTAAGTGATATTTAGGTGATCTTCTGTCATGGGAGAAAGCAATGCGGTTGATGATCACTGCAGCCGGAGAAGCTAAATTGAAGTGTCAGATACCAGAATTGCATTTTATTTCTAATATGTTGGGCTGCCAGCTTGGGAAAAGTGATGGGAAGTCTGTGAATACAAAGGGACAAAAACTGCTA
Organism: Anolis carolinensis; assembly: GCF_035594765.1. Taxonomy (NCBI): domain Eukaryota; kingdom Metazoa; phylum Chordata; class Lepidosauria; order Squamata; family Anolidae; genus Anolis; species Anolis carolinensis. Next base: position 10,345,628 of record NW_026943824.1, read on the forward strand.
AATCTAGCTACACTTAACTGAGGGAGAGATTTAAACTAGAACATAAGGCGGAAGTCTGTCAGGTCAGTACATTTGAAGCAGTGTTGTCACTAGGGCAGGAGATAATATTTCAAAATATTTGAATAATTCTAAAACTCTTTTTTTAATGTTGGAAAACACTGTCAAAAAGGATCCTGGACTGATAAGAATGACCATATTCTGGACTTGTTCTGTGCAGTGCTTACCCATGGTTGTTTCATGTACTAGAAAGAATTTTCTGTGCAGGAAACCACAATTGTTGTGATATTTGTGGGATCTATAACTCATCAAGTGTCCTAAGCTGAATGATGATGCCGGGTCTGATGCCACGCTGCCAACTCATCTCTGCTGTCTGGTATCCACTGAATGCTTTGAGGCTTGAATTTCAACTTGTTTTGGAATTACTGATTCTGGACACTTCTTTCCCCCAAGTGTAACTCTCCCTGCCTCCCCACATATGTATGACATTCTATGCTTTTAACTATAATTAGCATATGAAATGAAATTGCAAGTATTTTGCTAGAGGAAAAAGTCCCGTCCCGTGTGAATAATTGTATTTCATTAATTTCTTGCCAGCCTCTAAGAGGGATAAATTAATAAATCTAAGAGGCCTCACAAAGGTTTGGGACTAAAAAAACAATCCTTCTAGCCATTATAGCATTACACCACTTATATTGGAGACAAAAAAAACCCAAATAATAGCTAGGCTGATGCATTTCTTCCAAGTTCTTTCAGAAGATTTGAATCCTAGAAATGCAAAAATGAATAGGATTCCATCTTGATGCATTTTTTTGAAGTCTTCCCAGCTGCATTGTTGCATTTTAGGTTGCTTTTGGGAGACACCTTTCCTAAAGTGTGCTCTTTGACTTGACTACATAAGTATGTTCCTGTGCATTTCTTTCAAAGATTTGCGTATTTATTTGCATGGATGTATTTGAATATACTACAGAAAGAGGGGCAGTGGGGAGAATGAGAATTTGAGCCTTCTAGTGTTCCTCCAGTGATGAACATCCTACAGAAATACGTTCTGTTCATAGACTTTCATTTCTCAAGTTGGATAAGAAAGCACACATTTCTTTCCTCATTGAACTGGCGTGTTATTCAGGGCCATTTGGGTGCATACCAAGTGCCCAACTGTGAGCAGAACTCAGCTTTCCAGCCATGAGCGAATAACAAAAATGTGAGATTTGGGACTGCTCTGCACCAAACACAAAACATGGGGTGCATGTAGTAGAATTAATATAATTGCACTGTGCACTGTTTAGAAGCAATATAATTTGACACTATTTTAACTGTCATGGTGCAATGCTACAAAATCCTGGGATTTGAAGTTTGATGGTGCACCAATGCTCTTCGGCAAAGAAGGACTTTGCTACAAATCCCAGGAATCCATAACATCAAGCCAGTGAAAGTGGTTCCAAACTGCATTAATTTAAAAGCGCAGATGTAGTAAAGGTTTCCCTTGACATTAAGCCCAGTTGTGACCAACTCTGGGGGTTGGTGCTCATCTCCATTTCTAAGCCAAAGAGCTGGCATTGTCCATAGACACCTCCAAGGTCATGTGGCCACTGGCATGACTGCATGGAGTGCTTCATGGAGCGCTGTGGGTTCCAGATGTACCCATAGTCAACCCTTTTAACTCTTTTGCAGCTCACCCAATGATTTGTACATTCCTTTTTCAGTTTCATACCACCTTAACTGACATGGCTGTGTTCCAGGGAATCCAGGCATTTGCAGTTTAGTGCAGTACTTAGGTTTTTCTGCAGGAGACCCTAAATGCCTTTTGCACAAAGAATTCATCAGTCAAGTTGTGGGTACTAGGATTCCATAGGAGGAAACTATGCTGGTGAATGTGATATGAAACTGAAATAACTAGTTCAAATATATCCTGACTTGTTTATCAGTTGCATTGCAATTTGCTTAATGTGCTAATGTTTCTTGGAGCTTCCCCCTGTTTACCTTGGAGCAAATGAATGCCCTGTGGTTGTGCATTGTGTTTCGAAATCCTTCCACCAACAATCAAATAAGATCTAATTGCCTGGCCGTCTCCTGTGTCCTGGACTAATTGACTTTAGCTAATGAGTGAATGGAACCGGTTTGCTTGTATTGACAAAGAGGGAAGAGGGGAGCTGGAAGAATATGAACTCCGGTATGAACTCATACATTGTGAACTCCAGTAGGAACTGGTTCAGTCTGTGACTTCGGGAGGCATTTGCAGATCAAAAGTCAGAGGTCCCCAGGCTTTCGCACTTCCCAAATGTTCTGACCTGGCTGTCAACTCAAACAACAATCTCAAAATCTGTTTACAGATCTGTGCTTGATGATAAAAAAGACATGCTCAGAGCTGTAGCTTTTGAAAGAAAATGCTTTAAATACAGAATACTTATGTAAATATAGATTTCTCTGGATTTTGATGTTTAAATCACAGAAGACAAAACGATAAAACTGGGGGTGACAGGAGACAACATGCAGCCCCCGAACAAAATTTTGTGAGCCCCAAAGCCCTCCAGACAATCTAGTTTTTCTTTTTAAAAAATTGACAAATGATTAACAATATTTTGCTCCAAAACCAGACAGAAAGGTCTCCAAATAAATGAGAAAATATCCCCTAAATTAGCCCATAACCCAGTGTCATCTCCACACAACAGCTCCAGCTTCCATGCGGGGACATGGATGCTACAGGATGGTAACACATCCGGGCATCCCCTGGGCAACGTCTCTATAGACGGCTGATTCCCTCAGACCAGAAGCGACTTGCAGTATATTCTCAATTCGCTTCTGACACGATAAATAAACTCTCTAGCTTTCACTACCATACATAGAAATGGGAAACAGAAAATGTCAAGAAAGTTGTTATGGAAGCCTATCATTCTTCCACAATCCCTTTGGTGGTTAGTCACAGAAATAAAGAGAAAGGTGGACTTCTTGTAAGATTGGATCCTACGCTTGTAAGGCAAGATCACAGTTTTTTATAGTGTCAGAAGTGACTTGAGAACATACCACAAGTTGCTTCTGGTGTGAGAGAATTGGCTGTCTACAGAGATGTTGCCCAGGGGATGCTCAGATGTGTTACATTCTGCTGGAAGGCTTTTCTCATGTCCCCGCAAGCTAAAGCTGACAGACGGGAACTCACCCCATCTCATGAATTCAAACTGGCAACCTTCAGGTCAGCAACCCAACCTTCAGATCAGCAGTCCAGCCAGCACAAGGGTTTAACACATTGTGCCACCACGGCTCCAGGGTCACAATTGAAACCCGATAAATGTAACCGAGGTGTTGAGAACAGTCCTTTGGAACCAAAGACATGGCGCTGTGCTAATCAAAGCTGAGCAGGAGATGGAAAGGTTTCTCTTGATGTGGTTTTATCAGGCCGGTTTCATGTAAATCCCACTACTCTGGCTTTGTCCAATCTGCCTGTAGCTTTGTTCTGAACCTTTCAGTAACAGTTCATTGAAGCGGAAACAGCTCTGTGATATTATAAACCTGCACACTGCTTTTTTTTATGCATTGGCAGGGAAGCAGAAGAGAATAGGAGTAACTTATTTATTCACTTACTTATTTAGAAAACTGCAGAAAAGATGGTCTCCCCTTGCTTTTTCCCTTCTGTGACCATTTCATAAAGCGCATGTGAGAGAGAGCCTGCAGGAATCTGATCTATCTCTCTGAAAGAGAATAACTGAATAACCCCATTTTAAGTCTTCTAGGGCACTGTAACAGTGAAAAGCTAATGTTATTCATTCTCATTTATTGTGCTGCTCTTTGAAAGAGTGTAAATGTGCTTTGTACTACCAAATAAAAAGAGCATAACATAGTAATAATACTACATATGATTGCAATATATAAGGTACTCACAGCAGTCGCAGCTCCTTCAATCGTGCTTCTCTTTTGGAACTAAAAAGAAATGAGAAAAAGTATAGAATAAAACTGGACACCATCCTATGAGAGTTCAAATCTTATGGTAAAACATATCCATTTTAAAAAATAAAGTAAAAGTAAAGGTTTTCCCCTGACAATAAGTCCAGTCATGTCTGACTCTGGGGGTTGGTGCTCATCTCAATTTCTAAGCCGAAGAGCCGGCATTGTCCATAGACACCTCCAAGGTCATGTGGAGTGCCGTTACTTTCCCGCCAGCGCAGTAGCTATTGATCTACTCACATTTGCATGTTTTTGAACTATGTTGGCAGAAGCTGGGGCTAACAGCAGGAGCTCACTCTGCTCCCCAGATCCGAACCTATGACCTTTCGGTCTGCAAGTGCAGCAGCTCAGTGATTTAACCCGCTGCATCACTGGGGGCCCCTAAAAAAATTAGGAGGGTGATATTTTATTTTTAATAAAAGGTAAAGGTTTCCCCTGATGTTAAGTCCAGTCGTGACCAACTCTGGGGGGTTGGTGCTCATCTCCATTTCTAAGCCGAAGAGCCGGCGTTGTCCGTAGACACCTCCAAGGTCATGTGGCTGGCATGACTGCATGGAGTGCCGTTACCTTCCCGTCAGAGCAGTAGCTATTGATCTACTCACATTTGCATGTTTTTGAACTGCTATGTTGGCAGAATCTGGGGCTAGCAGCTGGAGCTCACTCCGCTCTCAGATTCGAACCTGTGATCTTTCGGTCCACAAGTGCAGCGGCTCAGTGATTTAAGCCACTGCACCACCAGGGGCCCCTAAAAAAATTAGGAGGGTGGTATTCTAAAACATGCCAATGTGAGTAGATCAATAGGTACTGCTCCGGCAGGAAGGTAACAGCGCTCCATGCAGTCATGCCAATGGCCACATGACCTTGGAGATGTCTACGGACAACGCCAGCACTTCGGCTTAGAAATGGAGATGAGCACCAATCCCCAGAGTCAGACATGACTGGACTTAACGTCAGGGGAAACCTTTACTTTTTTATTTTATTTTTAATACTTGCATTTATTTTTCAATGTTTGTTTTATTCCCTTACATTCCTTCTCAGGCTGCCAAAAACCAATCCACACTCCTGATCAGGTCCCGTTTGTTTGTATTTTTTTAATAAGTTATCGCCTGTTAATTTACGAAAACAATTCCCTTGGTAAATGTTAATCTAACGGGTGCTTTCTCAGCTCCTGAGTGAAGTTAATTCAGCACCTTTGTGTGGGCAGATTATATATTCTTCCTCATCAGGGGAGGCACAATTGCTTTTGTTTGGTCTCTTGTTTGAATAATACATTGGATTGCCATGGCAAATGTTGTTGCCTGCGAAAGAGGGTCTAATTAAGGGATGGTAACAAGGCAGGATTTGCCCCCGCTCTTTTTTGCAGGCGAGCGTATACATGTCAGTCCCTTTATCTTGCTTCAAAATTGACTTGCTCTCCTGACCCTTCTGCGACTCCTGTTTTGTGTGTTTACCCCTCTGATGTCTTTGCAAGCCTGCTAATTCTCCGTGGCACATCCTATCTGCTTGTAATTAACACATCCAGTGCTGAAGGAATGCTTTGCTTCGCAGATGCTTTCATGGAGGAATGTTTTCTTCCAGTAATTATATGGCTCCAGGTTTTTTGGTTCGCTATTTGCATTGACCTACAAGTAATTCAAAGGTGGCTTTCCTTTCCCCTTAGAACAAAAGTGTACATTCTCAGATGTTACGTGAGTGTTTGTAATGTGTTCTTATACCTAGAAGAATGCATTATAGGTTGGGCATCTCTTACCCGAAACAATTGGGGCCAAAACTGTTTTAAATCCCACAGGACCCCAACTCCCAGTTAGTCCCACTAAATAAATAAAGAATTAGGAAAATCAAGGAAAATCAAAAAGATTCAACTGTGATGCCGAATAGGCAAGGAGGAACTGTGATTGGCTGCCACACGGTCCCTTTTCGCATGGGAATCTGTAACTACTGGACCCTTGCCATTTCGAGCATCTGAACAAAACAGATAAGCCAAATGGCCAAAGTGACCAGTTAAAATTAGATCCGTTCACATGTCTACTTGTAATGGTTGAGTGTTTGCCTATGGAAGAACTCCCAAATACGAGATACTATTTAGTGTGCTGTATAGCATCCAAATTCCATTGGCCACTCCCAACATGCCTTGCAATAAATACCCAAAGATGAAGCTGCAAATAGGTTCAGAGACTTTTCATTGCATTATGCTGCATTATGATGGTAATTAAAACAAATGTCCTCAACATATCCACCAAATCCCTTTTTTAAAAAGAAGGAAACATCCCTGTAATGAATAGTGGATTAAATTCTACTAGTGACTAATAGTCATTGTCACGTGTTATGGAAGGGGTCCATCTGCACTGTAAAATTAATGCAGTTTGAAACCATTTGAACGGCTATGACTCAATTCTATGGAATCATGAGATTTGCAGTTTGGTGATGCACCCACAGTCTTTGGCAGAGAAGACTAATGATCTTATAAAACTACAAGTTCCATGTTTCTGTAGCATTAAGTCATGGCTCTTAAAGTTGTGTCAAGCTGTAATTCTACAATGTAGATGCACCCAAGAGCAGGCAATTTTCTCTTTCATTTGACTGCAGGACATGTTATTTTGCCTCTTAGTCAAAGGAGATTTAGACTCTTTAAGTTCTCTGAGTATATACCTATTTATGTAGATAAAATTTGCAGCTGAAGATTTTGGCCATTAGTGAAAGGTATTCAAAGAGGTACGGAGAAGATAATTGCAAATTGTGATGAGCAACACCAGAGCAAAAATAAGAGCAGCTTTTCTGAAGGATTTTTGGCCTGGAATAGTAATGATAGAATTGTCTAAATCAATATCTTTCTTGTCGGCCCCATGTCTGATGTTTGAATCAGTCAGCCCTTTACTGCTGGAGCTTTCCTGAGGAATATTGAATTATTTATTATTTGTATCTGTTTTCCCCACCCTTATCTTTCTGATGATCCCCCCACCTTTATTTCCCCACTGCCTCCTGTTCTTGTAAAATGTGAAAAAAAATGTATTTTTATTTTGCCAGGTTCAGTGTTGTCTCCACTTTGATAAATAGCAGTAATTGGGTATATTGCAGGAGTCATGTAAAAACGTATGACTTCAATTACATCTAGAACATTTTCCCCTCTCCTCCATATTGATCTTTCCCCTCTGTATCCACTCCCATCCTCCTCACTGGTGGGGTTGAGGCTCTTTCCTTTTGCGATAACAATAAGAACCACAGCAAGAAGAATTATTAAATGTTGACATGCGCCTTTGAACCATATATATATATATATATATATATATATCACATGTACAAGTTGTCGAGGGAGGATTTTAGCCTTAAATCAGATCTGTCTAAAGGGAAAATGGAAAATTAGTCCTTCCGGAGAGAGAAATATCCCTATTGTACCCCACGCCATTGTGATGGATCATGCCGCTTAAAATTTCAATCTTCTCTCCATCCTTGCTTCTCCCAAGGAAGATAATGAAATGGGGATGGAGTGGCCAATTAAGGGAATTGCTTTTCATTAATTGCTTTAATTCAAATGAGACACCAGCCCGGGTGACAGAAGTCAGCTTGCTAAGGCTAAGCTCTGCTTGTGCTCTCATTTCATTTTTCACAGCTGAGCTTTGGAATACTTATTCTCCTACTCTTGTCTCTGGCATCTTTGACAACAAAATTGGATTATATGGCAGCATAGACTCATATAATCCAGTTCAAAGCAGATAATCTGGATTATCTGCGTTGATATCTGGATTCTATAACAGTGTATATCCAGCCTTAGAGGTTCAACCAAACACTCAAACAACGTCAGCAAGCGACTTCAGCCTATTGCTGTAATTGTTTGCCTTTGGTTAGATTCCAACTGATGACTCTGTTCAAGGAGTTTTCTCCATAAAATCTATGCAGAAGATACTCAGTGTTGCCTTATGGATGCCTTCAAAAAGCAGTTGAATCTATGGACAGATAATCCATGGATACAGAGGGCCAACAATATTATTTACAGTGCAACTCTGCTTTCAGATCCACAAAAATCAAGCCTGTAGAAGTGAAAGGTTGACTGTACTGGAAAGATGAGAGTCTTCACAGTTTTGGGAGTTATTTTGCATACACTCACAAAAAGCATGAGCGTTTTGTGCAGAAAAGAAAATGCCTTTCTTATGTAGAAAGCAAACTTTCCACCCAGAAGACATGCTTTTCTTCACAAAGAATGGCATCTCCTTCCACCTCTCTAGTAGTATCTACTGGGAGGATTTGGAGCAACTGCCCTAGGAAGAACATGGTGAGAATCAGGTTGTTTTCATACCTTGCAGGAAAACCACACTTCTTTTCATGTTGGATTAGCACTCGCATAGTCAAGCTTTGCATTAAGCATAAGTTCAAGACATTTTGCTTTCTTGTGCCCTATGTACATCCCCATCCCCTTATAGAAACTAACTAGATTCCATTATTTCATTACTTATCTCGGCTCATGATGAGGTCTTCCACCTCAACTGAGAGAAGGCATGCCAACTATAGGGACACTTGGTTATTCCAAGCTCCTGGTTCATGTTTTGCAACTTGTATTCCTGCAGAATGGAGTTGGATTGGATGGCCCTCAGCATCTTTTCCAACTCTATAATTCTATGGACTTCAGTTTCACCAAACCTGGCTCGTAATGCACTGTCGCGTTATATTAGGCCGGCTTCACAGCTTGAAATATTTGTATCAATAAACCCTAAATTTTCTGTCTTGTTATGGCCCAGCAATAGTATTTGATTGCATGGTTCTCTTTATTATATTTTGCTTCTTGTATAATTTGGCTTACAGTTTGTATCTTTTATTGCATGGCATTGCTGGCTGCATGTAATTTAAAAAAAAAAAAAAGAAAGAAAGAAATCAGGTTGTGCTTATTTTCCAGAGTGAATGAACTGACTTATTTTTATCTGATGGACCTACTTAATTACTTGATAAAGAAGGAAAATCTTACTGAAGCTGATTGCTTAAAGGTGGGGTTTGTGTGTGTTTACTGGAGATTATTGTTGATCTGTATTAAGTGTAATGAGATAATCTTGAAAATAGCTTTGCAGACATAGGGGAAATAACTTAAAAACTTACTGGTATTTGGCTCACTCTGGAGTACTGTGTGTGTTCTCCAGTGCATATCAAGTTTACAGGACATCCAATCCTAATTCAGTAAAATAGGTATACTCCCCATTTTAGAAAGATGATTGGCCAAAACTAACAAAATGAAGTTCAAGTGGGACAAATACAAGATACCCCACTTAGGCAGAAAAAAATGAAATGCAAAGATACAGAATGGGGGACGATGCCTGGCTCAACAGCAGGACGTGTGAAAAAGACCTTGGAGTCCTCATGGACAACAAGTTAAACATGAGGCAACAGTGTGATGTGGTGGCTAAAAAAGCCAATGGGATTTTAGGTAAAGGTAAAGCTTTCCCCTGACATTAAGTCCAGTCATGTCTGACTCTGGGGGTTGGTGCTCATCTCCATTTCTAAGACGAAGAGCCGGCATTGTCCGTAGACACCTCTTAGGTCATGTGGCCACTGGCATGACTGCATGGACCTTCCCGCCAGAGCGGTATCTATTGATCTACTCACATTGGCATGTTTTCGAACTGCTAGGTTGGCAGGAGCTGGAGCTAACAGCGGCCGCTCACGCCGCTCCCGGGGTTTGAACCTGGGACCTTTTGGTCGGCAAGTTCAGCAGCTCAGCGCTTTAATGCACTTCGCCACTGGGGCAGGCATTTTAGCCTGCATAAATAGGAGTATAATATCTAGATCCAGGGAAGTCATGCTACCTCTCTATTCTGCCTTGGTCAGACCACACCTGGAATCACACTGGATCCAATGCTGGGCACCGCAATAGGAGATGTTGATAAGCTGAAATGTGTTCAAAAGTGGGCGACTCAAATGATCAAGAGTCTGGAGAATAAGCCCTATGAGGAGTGGCTTAAAGAGATGAGCATGTTTAGCCTGCAGAAGAGAAGGCTGAGAAGAGACATGATGAGGGCCATGTATAAAGATATGAGGAGAAGTCACAGGGAAGAGAGAGCAAGCTTGTTTTCTGCTGCCCTAGAAACCAGGATGCAGAACAATGGTTTCAAATTACAGGAAAGGAGATTCCACATCAACATTAGAAAGAACTTCCTAACAGAGAGAGCTATTCAGCAGTGGAACTCTCTTCCCTGGTGGAAGCTCCTTCTTTGGAGGCTTTTAAGCAGAGGCTGGATGGCCATCTGTTTGGGTGCTTTGAATGCAATTTTCCTGCTTCTTGGCAAGGGGTTGGACTGGATGGCCCATGTGGTCTCTCCCAACTCTTCTATGATTTTATGAAAAGCTGGAATTCCAGTGGTGACGATTCATGGCACTCAACATTTAACAAAGCACCAATGAGAAGTTCCTGAATCTCATGGGTGATTTATAAAGTTCTGCCAAACACATTTGCCATCGTTGCCCTCCCCATATCCTTGCCCTACTTCCGTGCCAGGTGCCCATCCTCATGACCATCTAGTGGCCAGAGGGAGAAAGGGGAATGAAGAATAGCCAGGCATCCAGACAGTTCTAATTCCTATAGTGGACCACAAAGGTATGAGGCCATCCTGATGGACTTCCAGAAGATCCGCAGGAGGTCCAGATGAATATTACTTCCTTCAAGAACAGAGCTGCCCTGTTCTGGTTGATCTGGCCTCTCCTAGGCACTGAATACAAGGGCTGCCTATCCAGAAAATAGGTAAATTACTTGAGGAAGGTGCTATGTCAGATAGGGTTTCATATTCCTCCATCCATCATGATAAAAAGGTGTATATGCAGTATGTCTGTGTATGTTAACAACAGAATGTCGGTCCCGGCTGAATGCACAGGGATTCAGACACAAGTTTTAATGAGTTTTCAAAACGCTACACTTGGAGGGGACAAATTAGATTTGTTTTCTCCCGAATTCTTCTTTGGGAGAGGGTGAGAGCTAAATGGAAGAATTTGTGAAGTTCTTCCCATAAAATGTTGCTGATCAAACCAGACTAAATTGCAACCTAAGCCAAAGTAGCTAACAGCTATGGATGCCGCTGGATCCATTCTTCTTCAAAGTAATTGATTTCAGAGGTAAAGACGTAACACATGTCCATAAACACTGTATAGTCTGTGCTACTCATCATAAAAAGGCAGTATGGGAGAATTTGACTGCTGTCACTTTGGCACTGCAAGGTTTGCAGGCATGTTGGTCCGAGAGGCCAGTGAGCTTTAGTCTGGCTTCGGTCCCAACACTGTTTTCTCTGCATTATAATATCAAAAGCCAAGCAAGCTGCATTCCACAGTTAATCAAAGGTGGGAGATGGTTAACAGTAATTTACAGCCTTACTTAAGCATGCTTCCTTTGTAATTAGTATTAGTTCTGTGCTGTCTCTTTAATTAAAATATTACGTTCATCTGTTGTTCAACGGCTTAGTGTTCCCACGCAAGGCATGATCAAGCACCAATGGAGGCCTTGCTCAAGCAAGATGGTCACTGACATCAGCTGGACTGTTTGTGTCTGATTAAGGAGTGCAGGATTTGGTCCAAAATTTTTTAATTGTGCCATTCAGTGAATGGGCAAATGAGTCTTCTGCTTCTAATGGAGCCATCAGCCTGCTTTCCAACCTGTCCAGTGGTGTGTTTTTGATGGAATTAGTAAGCCTTCACACACCAGACCACGAGTCGATTTTTTGTATATTCATGTTCTTAGGTAAGGGTTAAGCAGAGATGGCCCCTGGAGGTGCAGCATGTTAAAGCGCTGAGCTGCTAAACTTGCGGGCCGAAAAGTTGCAGGTTCGAATCCGGAGAGTGGAGTGAGCACCCACTATTAGCCCCAGCTTCTGCCAATCTAGCAGTTCAAAAACATGCAAATGTAAGTAGTTCAATAGGTACCGCTCCAGCAGGAAGGTAACATTGGTGCTCTTTGCAGTCATGTCGGCCACACTAGTGGTCTTTAGGTATCCCTTTCCCCAAACCAACACTTGGAAACAATCACACCAAACTATAAAGAACAATAAGGTGACATTTTCAAAACAGCTTTCTTAATTGGTTTAATTCAAGATTAAACCATTAATAGAGATGAGCAACCCCCAGAGTCGGACACGACTGGACTTAATTTCAGGGGAAAACCTTTACCTTTAACCTTAAGCAGAGATGGCATTCTCACTGGATGTCCCATAAGCATTTTGACCCAACTGTGACTGTAGAAGTCACAGGTATTGCAACTCACATCTAAAAGACAATTTACTCAACCATTCCCGATGGATGTAACTATGGTTGCAGCTGCTTATTTATCATCTACATACCACCACACCATCAACATACATAGAAGTAAAGCTACCAAAGACAGTAAGTTCTGTCAAAGGTGTTACAATCTAAAGCAGTGGTTCTCAACCTGGGGATCCTCAGATGTTTTTGGCCTACAACTCCCAGAAATCCCAGCCAGTTTACCAGCTGTTAGGATTTCTGGGAGTTGAAGGCCAAAGATATCTGGGGACCCAGGTTGAGAACCACTGATCTAAAGGATATCTTTGTTTTGATTCATATATTATTCATTTAGTCTTTCCCCCTATTCTTTCCTGCTTTTTCAAGCATTATCAAGTTGTCTAATGAATCATATCAATTCATGATATGTCCAAATATCCTCTTTTTGGTCATTCTGGTTTGCAGGGAGCTTTGAAGCTTGATTTGCTTCTTTTGGTAATCCATGATATCTTCAGGATTTTCCTCCAACACCACATTTCAAATGAGTTGATTATTTTCTGGTCATTCAACATTCCTCACTACCTAGCTTTCAAAGCCATAGATAGAAATCGGAAATATGATGGCATGAACAATCCTGACTTTGATATCCAATCAGATTTCTTTATCATTTGAGAGCCATATCTAGTTCCTTCCTAGCAGCTCTTCAAAGTCCCAGTCTTCTTGTTTCTTGGCCACAGTCTCCATTTTTATTGTGACTGAGTTAAAGTAGAGAAAGTCTTTGACTATTTTGATATTTTCATTGACCACTTCAAAACTGTGTGGAACGTTTGTGGTTACTGAAATGGAAAAGAAAGAAATTCCATAAAGGAATGTTGGACAAGGTAAGGCATTGGTCTGAGGCAGCACCACTCTTCTTATGTTCTTACCTTCTTAAAGTTGATTCTGAAATGTTGCTTTGAGCGAAATTTCAGAGCTTTAGTGTCAGATCTTTTCATTTTCCTCCACTGTATGGAGTAGCTTTTCCATCAGACCCATGTGTTACCAATGGGAGATCTGATGCTTTGGAAAGGCATGTGATACTCAAAGCACAACTTGATTATCAGCTTGCATCAATATTTTATGTGGGTCTCATGTAGGCTGTGTGTGGACTCCCCTCTGTGAGACTTCACTGGTGTTATCAAAACCTTTTTGATGCCTCTCATGATTTCTCAGTTGCTTTGCCTGTAGAGGATTCTTTGAACTTCCCTAGAAATGTTGATTTCAGTAGATAAGCCTGTTGTGTGATTGTTTGGCCTTCTCACAACCAACTCTGATTGCTATGTGCCAGTGGAAATAAGTCATTTGTGAGGCTTTGGTTGAAGGTCAACTTTTGATAGTAGAGTCCATAGGCCGAGCCACTATGAGCCTTCCAAATAGGAGCAAGGTGGCATTGTAAAAAGTCAAGTGGAATCCTACTGATTAGACTTCACTACATTGGAGCTATTAAATCCGTTGTTCCCCACCTTTGGCCTATGGATCACCAGTGGTCCCCAAGAACTAAAATATGGTCTGTGGCCTTACCGTTACTATGCCGTTGCAACGAGAGTGACTGGTCTGGTGAAACCCTCTTATAGTGCTGAGGCAACGGGGATGTCGGGAGGGGAGAGGCTGACTACTCACAAAAGGTGCAACAACAAACCTCCTGACTGTTGCTTCTCCTCCTCCCCTCTCACCCTGAGCAGAGCTGTTCCATGTGTTCCATGTGTTTCCATAAAGAGAATGGGAGGAATTATGTTTATTTGGCATGCCAATTGATTTCTTTACAATTTTACATAAGGATGTTCAGGTGGACACTCCTCAGGAATGTGATTCTAAAGTAACTGAATGGAGAAGATGTGGCAGGGAAGTCAAAGAAGCTTCCAGGGTCATTCCACATACATAGTTGTTTAGTATGTAATTTATGACTGGGCGATGGAAAAGTTGAAATGTCTGTGTCTAGTTTCCTAGACACAAAAATCTCCCAATATGTTGACTCATATGTTGACTTTTGCTTTGAGCAGTAAGATTCTGGCAATGAATGAATTTCAGGTTGGTGAGTAGTGCGCCTGTTCCAGGCTTCGCTCTCCATGGTGCTGAACTCTCCATAAATAGGTTCAGCACCTTGGCTAAATCCCACAAAGGCTAAAACCTGAAACAGAAGTGCTGCCCTGATGATATAGGAGCCCCTAGCCACCGCTTTATGTTCTTGTTTTTTACCATGAAGTTAACCTCATCTTAAGGGAATGCTACACATGGCAGATCTCCAAGAGCCCCATCATTAGCTCTCCTGCTCAGATAAACAGCCAGGGCTACAGCTTTCCTGATTGATGGTTCCGTCGTCCGTTAATGTCCCCTACCCGTTTTCAAAACTATCCATGTGGGCAGCACTCATTACACCTTGGAGCAGTGAGTTCCACAGTTCAACCAAGCGTGTTAACAATGCATTGTGTAAAGGAGTACTTCTTTTATGTGCCCTGCCTATACCACCATCTAGGTCCAGTGGACAAGCCTGTTGGATTGCTAGTATTCTCCTTGTGTACATTCTCTATTTGTTGTTTATTTGCTTTCAAGTTAATCACGACTTATTCCAACCCTATAAATGGGAGAACTCCAAGAGGCCCAGTCATTGGGGAGTGCTTTTTTAAATTGAATCACTCCACCTTTTGTGAAGTCTCCCTCTCTTTCCCTGCTGCCTTCCACTTTGTTGAGCTTTATCATCTTTTTCAATGAGTGGCCTTGCCTAGTGATGCTTCCAAAGTACAACAGCCTGAATTTAGTTCTGTTGCCTCTATGTTTTCGTGTGAACGGTGTTTGTCTGGAATCATGTGCTAATAGCAAGGTCTCATTTAGGCATCGCTAGTCTCTATTTTTATGTCAGTCAAACTCAAAATCCCTTTTTCTCCCAACGTTTGCTGGTTAGAAGCCAGGAGCAGCAGCAGCCCCCTCCCATGCCTGCAGACCCCTATTGTTTTATATTGTCTTTCGTATCATGTAGGTGTCTATGCCATACCACCCGCACCGTAAAGCAAGCCAGCTGTGAAATATATTCATTGTTAGAGTACAGGGGAAATAGAGGCAAGCAATCGGCAGTAATAATGTAAGACAGGAAAGGGAGGCTGCCAACATCACCTGCGTTATTTGGGTTGCCTTTTTCATTATAGGTTCAGGAAATAGGCAGCGATTCGATTATGGTATGATTTGGGGGGCGGAATTGCCTGCCGCTTGCTGACCCCATCGCAAGGGGATCAAATGACGAGTCAGCTCAAATAAAGTTTAGAGGTGCATTAAATGGACTGAACACCGCCTACTTTGGGAACAGAATTTTTTTCTTCATCCTCCAGGTTTTTGTAACTGCTTCTCAGATATATTGGTACCTTAAGGCAAGAGAGAGAGAGAGAGAGAGAGAGAGAGGATAAAGAAGAAAGGATTGGCTGGGATGTATAGGAGCGAGACTCGGCAGCCAATGGACTCTTTTTCCCCACCCCTCCCATGTTCGGATCTCGGCTTCTCTCTGGCTCGCAAGAGAAACACTGTGATTAACAACACCGTGGAAACCTGCCTGTTGGATTATTAATTTTCCATTGCCCCCTCCCTTTCCACGTATCCCAGATGCTTTGCCTATTACCAAAAGAGAGAGAGAGAGAAAGGCATTGCTCTTTGGGGCAGTTGTTTTTCTGTATATTTTAAAAACAGTTTGAACAAGGAGCTTACTATTAACTACTACCCATCCTTGCAAAGGGGATATACATCACAGTAGGGTGAGTGCGTGTATGTTTTTGAGAAAGAGAAAGGAAGAGAGAGGAAGGAGGATTCTGCATTCCTGCAGGGGGTCATTACAGGGGGAGAAAGAGCAGCAGAAGAAAAGCATGAAAAGAAGGCAAATAAATAGAGTGGCTGGCGATTCACTCTGAAAATGAAAGCTCCGACTGAGCTGAACGTGAAGAACGGACTGTGGCGCTTTGTTGTTGGGTTATGTTGGGGCATACAATATTGTTTCTACTCTCCCAACTAATTTAAATTGGCCCCTTCTAAGCCTTGATTGCCTAGAGAGATTGCAAATTGGTAGTAAATGAGAGTTAATGGTAGGTAATGAAACAAGCAATGCAATTCCTTTCTCTCTCTTGTTCTCTCTATTTTCTCTAAAATAGAATTTGGTGCAGGAGTCTTGCACAGTGGAATTGGAGTCCTGTTTCTTGTGGTGTTCCTTTCTCATAAGGATCAATGGGGTGGGGGTGGGGCATCTGAGAGTGGCAAATGTGGAGCAAAGCTGGGTAGGCATCGGTCGGCTGGCAGGTGGTTTGTGGTTTGCACCGTTGTGTTCACCAAGTGAATCGTGTTTTGCACCTTGCATGTGATCTCATTGAGTAATGTCTTTTGATTTGTTGACCGGGTCATGTGTCTGGATGTTATAAAAAGAAGGGGGTAAAAGAGTGGAGTATTTGGCTTAATTCAGAAAGGATGAGAGAGGGATAATTTCCATCCCCAAATTCACAAATAAACAACATTATGGAGAAAGTCTGATGTGTATTTCATGGGCACCTCTTTTGTCAAATAGGTGATTTGCTTGTTTGTAAATGAAATGTGTGCATTTTCATGAAACAAAAGATAAATTATCTAGATAAAGATGTGTGTAGTGTATACTAAATGTTCAAGACCACTATTGTAAGCATAGAGGTGATGTGTGTGCACCATTAACTGTCATGTGAGAACATTAATTTGGTGGAAGTTTATGGATCTTTCACGTGGTGTGTTCTGAAGAATCAATCATGTCTGTGAAGGTGTGGTGGAAAGGGGCTAAAAACATTAGTAATATCATCCGCAGCAGCAGCGGTGGCAAGTCCTGTTCTCCAAAGTTAGGCCGCCTTCTTTATTAGCATAGCTTTTTTTAGGTCATGGAAGTGAGCACATGCCTCAGCCTCTATATAAGAGATGGATCGACATCGGAAAGCCTTTCTGATCTACACCTTCCCTGCAGCATCTTTCCAAGGGGAATCGTTCTGGACTGACCTCTGGTTTTTCCTTTCCTGGCAAGAAAATCCCACTGTTTGAATTAATCTGAAGTCCTAGTTCAATTGGGGTGGCTCTTTCTCAGAGAATGAGATCTTTACACTCACCAATCTTTACTAGCATTTCTTCCTGACTCGAAATGGAAAGGTTTCCATCCAAAGGAAATCTTAGCAAGATAGCCTTTTGGAAAAGCATGCAAGCTGCCTGGAATATTTTTGTGGTGGTTGTTTTAGATTAGAGTGCATTGTTCGAAAGATGTGTCATTGATTGATCACTAGACACTGATAGATCTTCTCTCCTTCCCCCCAAATATTGTGTTCTCCCCCCCCCCTTCTTCTTTTCTTCCTGGTCCTGTCTTACAGCTATGACATTTCCATAAGTGAAAATAACACAGGACTTTCTAGGCTAAATGGAACAAATAGGTCTCTGCCGAGTGCACCCCTACATGGGAGGGAAAAATATGTGAAAGATATACTAACAGACACACGCTTTGTGTTGTGTTTTATTTTACATTTGGCTGGAAGTGTTCACAAAGCTAATCGCACTAATGCAACGTCAAAATGTATTTGTACAAAAACAAGGAGCGGACGGCAGGAAGACCTCGGTGGTCGGTGGGGTTTGTCTTTGAAGGGGGCTTTGTCTGGAGTTCAATCTTTTCATCTAGAATTGTGTAGGCATCAAATGAGGGCGGCATAGCAAAGGAGTCCCGCATGGTGACAATTAGTTGCTGGGATCTCGGCTTTGAAAGCCGCCTGCACCAGAAGGGTTGTTCTTAGCCCAGCTAAACAGTCATTAATTTAATTTCGCTCCTTTGTTCTTTTCCCTCTTGTTTTTATGCAGAGTAAAGAATTAGGTCATCAGGAATTGAGGCATCTGATTATTTCATGCCTTCGCTGTAGCCAATTGCATAGTTTTCAGGGCTAGACGCAAGGAACGCAAATGTTTCTGAACTCTCAAATGAGATTGTTCCTTGGGCTCATTGATATCTCTTCTCCCCCTTCGATACACACATGCAATTACAGATTTATTAAGCGATATACACCATGACGTGTAATCTAGATTGCAACTTCAAAGCTGACTCATTAAGGAGGAGGGGTTGAGGGCCCAATTTAAATTAATTTGTCATCAGAAGAGAATATATATATATATGGAGAGAGAGATAGAGATCTGGTTGAAAGAGCTGCTTGTGGCAAGAAGAACCTGTTTTCATATACTGTCTTTTATTTGGTTTAACTAATTTTATTCTGTTTCCATTTTTTCCTGTTTTGATTTCTCTTTTAAAAAATGAAATCAAAGCCTTTAGAACAATATTACAATTCCTTGCTAATTCTAGCGCTAAAAAGGATGCAAACTCTCTCCATTTAATCTGGATTTTTCTATCGCTTTGTTTTCAAGCACCACATTTTGTATTTTTTAATGATTTTTCATAAATCATTACTTAAAGCAGCACTTTTCTTGTGTAGGGATAAGAATTAAACTTTCTGGTCTGTTTTCTCTTAGCTTTTATGCTTAGAAATGAGCAAATTTGGAGGGAGACTCTGACTTGACATTTCAGAATTAAAATTTCCTTTCTGTAAGCCGTCCCAAGTCCCCTTGGGGAGATGGAGGCAGGGTATAAAAATAAAGTTGTTGTTGTTGTTATTATTATTATTATTATTATTATTATTATTATTATTATTATTATTATTATTATTATTCCTTCCAGACCACTAACATGATCAAAAGATCTGGAAAATGCTCAGTTTCATTTTAATTATTTTCTTGTGTTTAGAGACTTTTGGGGCCTTTGTTTTGTTGTTACTATAAAATCATGAACATTATTAATTTATTCTTCTTAATGTACAAATTTTGGTACAAGTTAAGCATTCCTTCTGTGAAATACTTGGGACCAGAAGCATTTTGGATTTCAAGTCTCCCCCCGCCCCCAGATTTTGAAATGCTTGTATTTGCATATACCGTATATACTCGAGTAGAAGCCAACCTGAATATAAGCCGAGGCACTTAATTTTACCACAAAAAAACTGGGAAAACTTACTGACTCAAGTATAAGACAAGGGAGGGAAATGTAGCTGGTAAATTTCAAAAATAAAAATAGATACCAATAAAATTACATTAGTTGAGGCATCAGTGGCTTAAATGTTTTTGAATATTTACATAAGATAATAATAAGACTTTAATAAGGTAAGAGTGTCCAACTCTGATTATCTATATACTCAAATATAAGCCAACCTGAATATAAGCCAGCCAGGACCCTCACTTGAGTATAAGCCAAGGGGGGCTTTTTCAGCCCTAAAAAGGGCTGAAAAACTCAGTTTATACTTGAGTATATATGGTATGTACGTAATAGAGATATCTTGGAGATGGGACCACATGCTGAACACAAAATACATTGATGTTTCAAATATACCTTGTGTACAAAGCCTGGAAGTAATTTTATGCACAAAATTTTAATCATTTTGTGCATTGAACAAAATTGTGTACTTTGAGCCATCTGAAGGCAAAGGTGTCACTCTCACCGGCCTCATTTACACTGCCATGTAATCCAGTTTCTGAATCCAGATTTTCTACTTTGGACTGGCAATGTAGACTCATATAATTTAGTTCAAAGATACTCTGAATTCAGAAATTGAATTATACAGCAGTGTAGATCCATCCTCAGCCACAAATGGGGCAATTTCTAATTTTGGAGTGTTTTGGATGTTTGGAAAAGGGATTCTCAGCCTGAATTGGTACACATTTTCCAACACTGATTAGTAAATGGTTGTAGGCATTAAAATGTGAACAACTCTAAATATTTGCATTTTAAGAGCTGGAATTTGTTTTAAGTGCCTCTTGTATAAACCTGCACTGGCCCTACTTAGCTTTCAAATTCAGGCAATAGAATAACATAATATCAGAGTTGGAAGAGACCCCCAGGGCCATCCAGTCCAACCCCTTTCTGCCATGAAGGAAGACCCAGTCCAAAGCCTAAGAGAGTCAGCACAGGATAGTACTCCGAGCATTGGATCACAACTTGCACAACCGTGGTTTGATTCACTGTTGACCATAGAAACACACTACCTAACCTTGGCCGAGTCATACACTCTCAGCCGCAGAAAGTCCCATCATATTCCTTGAGGCTGCATAGTTCAGAAACGACTTGAAGGCACACAATAGCAACATTTTAGTTAAGATTGGGATCCTGTCACACTTTAATAATGGGAAAATACAAGCAAAGTGACTCGTAGAATCATAAAACCACAGAGTTGGAAGAGACCCCAAAGGCTGTCCTGTCCAATCGCCTTCCACTATGCAGGAATGCATAATCCATACCCTCCCAACAGATGAACATCCAGTCCTTGCTTAAAAATCTCCAGAGACGGAAACTCCGCCATGACTACACAGTCATTTTCTATTCAGTTCAAAAGTGGGACTGGTGGGACACAAATATGTTAATATTTTGTTTGTTTTCTAAGATAAATAAGTAAATACTGCATCATGAGAAGGAACCTTTTGGTTTTGTTTCCTCTTAATAGCTCCCGACATGGAATTTTCCTTGCACTCTGTCTCACCCTGACATCTTGCTGAAAAGAATCCTTCTCTTCTAGTCATTTTCATCCTTCCCTTTCATATACTTTCTCTCGCCTTTCACCCCCCTCCTTCTTTGTAAATGTTCACACTGGCATTTTAAAAGGCCCAACAGATAGCATTAAAATAATGTTAAAAGCGGAGGGCTGTTATTAGATAAAAGTGGGCCTCGCACATTAGGAGGTGTTGAGTTAATAGGAAAACAGCTTTGATTCACTAGCCCCGGTCGAACACACCAGTGTAACCGAGGGAAAGAAAGGCATCCGGAAACTCCCCCCTAATCATCTCCTGTTATCAGCAACTATAGGCAAATTGCTGGTGAGGATTAAGTGGGGAGACTATCACAGGATCAGTGTCAAGCAGGAAAAAAAGGCTCAATTTGAAAGCCGCCGTGACTGTAATTGCTTCCTTAAGAGCTTTAGGAATTACTAAGTACCCTCTTTGGTGTGTGGACACAGCATAGGTATGCAGGGAGAAGAAGAAGAAGAGCAGCCCCAGGAAGTATAAGACACTTGCAGATAACCTCTGCCATCAATTCACTTGCTCATCCCCTTCCCAAAGTTGTTGCAGCTTTATTAGGGAAGCCCCTGCTCCTCTTTTGCTCAGTTTCCCAATGGAGAGATTGATTCAGAATCATATCTCTCTGTCCATCCGTTCTGACATTACAATATCTCAAGTTGTGCCAACAGCTTTCTGTATGCAGGTTCAACTTTGGTGGGTTTTATTACTAGCGGACCTGATTAATATAATCTTCCTAGTAATCTCTAGGTCCCCCAGTGCAGTTCTATAGTGGAACATAGAGCATAGAAGTTGTGCTGGAGGACCTAAAGATTCCTAAAGAGGATGCATTTCTAGGTATCCCTAAGTTCTCCAGCACATCTCTGTGGTCAACGTCCAGTGGGAAGAGCCACACTGGAGAACCTAGAAATTCCCAGGAGGCACTTTTCTTGGCATCTGTACATTCTCTAGTACAGTGGTTCTCAACCCCTGAGTCCCCAGATGTTTTGGCCTTCCATTCCCAGAAATCCTAACAGCTGGTAAACTGGCTGGGATTTCTGGGAGTTGTAGGCCAAAACACCTGGGGACCCAGAGGTTGAGAACCATTGCTCTAGGACAACTCTGTAGTCAACGTCTTGCAGACTGAAAACCCTAGAAATTCCTAGAGAGAACATCTTCTTAGGAATTTCTAAATCCTCCATCACATCAGTTCTCACTAGAGGACCTGGAGATTCCCAAATTCTAGGAATCTATACATCTTCCAACATGACCTGATGGTGGACTTCCAACAGGACCTATAACTTCTCACATTTAAAAAGTAGTTGGAAATGTACTTTTTTTGTCTTTCACAAGGGCTCTGCATTCCTAACACCAGTGAATGTGGAAGCTGCTGGGGATTCCCAGTTATACTCCTCCAAAAAACTTCCATTTCCTCCTGACAGCACTTCAGATGAAGGCATTGAGACTTGATCTTGGGGTGTCTTAAAACAAGCAGTTGCAGCAGGATCCCAAGGGATCTCTTTATCTGCCTGTTTTCCATACAGCCCTGGACTACGAAAGATTTGAAGCTTGAAAGACCCAACTAAAACCTAGATTAGCTTCCTGGTTAGGCTGACCTTCAACCCATAGCCTCCTCTAGACTCAACTCTGATCTCCTTCCATTCTTGAATGAGGAGCCAGTTCTACTTGTTTAGATATAGAGGAGATTACAGAGGGAAGTGAATGCTTTTGATAGCAATGCTGAAAAAGATGTCACTGGAAAGGGAAAACAGTTGGCAAATAGCTTCCGTGGCGTCCTTTCCCTGTTACCTACCCATTTGTTATTTGCCTTAGGAAAAAGCAACCCGCGTGCCATAGTAAGTCAGTGGTTACACTCCCGGGGAAAAGTGATACGCTGCCCTAGGACATTGCAATGACTGCGTGTTCAGGGCAGGATGACTGAGTGCTGTGTTGACAGATAAGGTATGCTTGGCAGGGCACGCATGTCGCAAAACATGTCGCAGAGTCACGCAACGTATGAGAGATGGAGAATGCTGCTGAATTTCTTTTTCTCCTGCCATCTACCTATTTTGTTTTCTCTCCCTTTTAAAAAATTATTCCTATTCCATTTCCAGAGCCTAATTTGGACCCTGATGCTTCCTTTTCATATTAAACCTCACCCCTGTGAAACGTAAGAGCTGAAACCTGGAATTGTGCCGTTATCAGTTGCTACTTTGCAACATTTTGCATTGATTTTGCTGTTCAGCCTCCGTGTTGCATAGCAAAATTGCAAGACTGAAGGAACACCAAAGC
This sequence comes from Anolis carolinensis, assembly GCF_035594765.1. Classification (NCBI taxonomy): domain Eukaryota; kingdom Metazoa; phylum Chordata; class Lepidosauria; order Squamata; family Anolidae; genus Anolis; species Anolis carolinensis. Next base: position 10,368,641 of record NW_026943824.1, read on the forward strand.
AGGCAACAAAATGTGCTTTACTAGATGCATCTACATTGTAGAATTAAAGCACTTTGAAATGACTTTCACTGCCTTGGCTCAATGCTGTGGCACCCTGGGAGTTGTAATGTCACCAACTTTCTTTAGTAGAGAAGGCTAAAGACCTTGTAAAGCTACAATTCCCTTATTCTGTAGCATTGAGCTATGGCAGGTAAAGTTGTCTCAAATTGCATTAATTCAACAGTGAAGATGTCTTCCTTATCCATATGGGCAGCTCCATTCTACAACTATGGATATTTTCTACATCAGATAGAAATGCCACATTGCTTCCATAAAGGAATGTACACAAGTATTAGATGCCAATAGGATTCCAATCATGTTCGTTTGTATGTATATGTGTGTATACATACTAGTTGTGTAACGTAGTTTTTCATGTCTCTGAAATTGTATTTTTAAAAAATCAGCCATGCATAATGCATCAGTTGCAAAAATCAACCTCAAAATGTTCCTAATAGATAATGATTGATTGATCAAAATATTAATCACATATATCTTTGCTGTGCTGTTCACTCTCTCCGGTGACACAGCGGGTTAAACTACTGATCTGCTGAACTTGCTGACCGAAAGGTCAGCAGGTTCGAATCCGGGGAGCAGGTTGAGCTCCCGCTGTTAGCCCTAGCTTCTGCCAACCTAGCAATTCGAAAACATGCAAATGTGAGTAGATCAATAGGTACCACTCTGGCGTGAAGGTAATGGCGCTCAATGCACACATGACCTTGGAGTGTCTATGGATAACACTGGCTCTTCGGCAGAGATGAGCAACAACCCCCAAAGTCAGACACGACTAGACTTAATCTCAGGGGAAAATCTTTATCTTTTACCTCACTTCCCCCCCCCCCCAAAAAACTCTCAAAAGAACTTACAAATAACAATTAGAAAGTAGTCTTTGCCATTCTGTTTTTAATTGACAGTAGAGTAGATGCACCACATTAAACTAATTGATTAAATCAACACATAATATTTAAGATCTTCCTAAATTATTCAGAATTTGAAAAAGTGTGTAACAAAGCAAAAATGCACCTATTTTTAAAGTATTAATCAATTAGTCGATTCATTATTAAATAGGTGTATGGTTACTCTGTTGTTCACTTTTCCAAATGGCTTCCAGACAGGTTGTGGTCATCAAATAGTCCCTGGTTTATAGTGGGAAAGTTATGGATCCCAAATCATTAATAGTTTGAGGAAGAAGGAGGGGGGAAAGTAATTATTCAGAGTAGCAAACCTGTTAGGAATATCAAAAACATGTAGATCTAAGAAAAAGATATTGTTCCAGTGTTCTTGACTCATATATTCAAGTCTTTTTTCCCTTCTAAATTGCAGCGCAAATTTGCCACCTCAGTCAAAACTCCACTAGTAATCAGGATGGAAAACATAGACAAAAATAATACAAAATAGTTTAAATATTGGTTTCTCAAGTATTGGGATACTCTGATGCAGATAATCCTATATTATGAAGTTCAGGACTCTTGACCTCACAGGGTTGTTATGGATATTGAGTATCTCCATGTCTACCAGGCTGAGCTACCTGCAGGAAGAATCCTATGCAAATGTGACAAGTAATTAGAAGTCATAATGTTGGCACAGTGAAGAAATAACAATTTGACTCCATTTCTCAAGGTTTCACAAAAATGCATTTGTTAGCAGTTTCTTATCTGCCAAGGTTGTAAAGCCAGACAGATGGTTTCTCTAGGCTCCTGGTTTTACAAGCCAAAATAGAGGGTTAAAAAACAAGAGTAGCACTGATAAATATTTTTAAACTCACTGTTAAGTGTTTTGCAAGCAGTAAAACAAAATAAGGGGGAAAACAAGATGGGGAGCATCGGTTATTGGTGGTTACCGTTTTACCAGTCCCTGAGTGTTGATGTATTTTCAACTGAAGACAAGACTTCTATATTTGTTGTTGCATGTTTTCTAGTTGTTTCCCAGTTGTGGCAATCTACAGTATTCTTAACAGTTTGAAAACATGCAAATGTGAGTAGATCAATAGGTACCGCTCCGGCGGGAAGGTAACAGTGCTCCATGCAGTGATACCGGCAACATGACCTTGGAGGTGTCTATGGACAACGGCGGCTCTTTGGTTTAGAAATAGAGATGATCACCAACCCCCAGAGTCGGACATGACTAGACTTAATGTCAGGGGAAAATCTTTACCTTTACCTACAGTGTTCTTGGCAGGATTTATTATCTATATGAGAATTGTCATTGTCTTTCTATGAGGCTGAAAGAGTGACCAAGGTGATGGAGTTGGAATTCTAACCCTAATCTCTCAGGATCCTAGTTCAACATTCAAACTACTGGACCACACTGGTATGCATCATACAAAACTAATGTGGGACATTGCAATAAGTTTAGCTTCTTTCAGCTTGCAAGCTCATTGGTTTTCCCCCAACACTTGATTATTGTGGTTTCGTTGCATTGCTTCTCTTGCAAGCGACCCCATCTACTATCCATAAGAACTAGAGGGGAAACTCAGGTCAGTCCCAAAGGCTTACACTGGATGACAAGCAGAAATGTTGTCCAAGGTTCAAAGGGGGAAGAGCTGTTCTGAGAAGAGTCCAAACCTGGGAAGAGAATGGCCAGAAAGAGTTGTCTGAAGGTCAGAGCTCCACCAAAGCCAGAAATGTCAACTAGGTTGCATGGAAGTTTTGGAGCAGTTATTCACAGCCAGAAAATGGCCACGGCTGAGCTAATTTACAGCCAGCAGTTCATCTGCCCAGCTGGCCTCATTAGCTCCATGTCCCATATTTAAAATGAACCAGGGCCTTGCCTGACCTTTTGCTCCCAGCACTTTCATTTATAGTGAAGTGCCTTTGCCTCCTCCTTCCCCTCCCTCAACCAGGGCCAGGCTAGGACTGGCTTCAACTAGGCCTTGTCGCCTTGTCCTCTTCCTTAATTCATCCAAGGAACGTGACAGTCACCAAAGTAGAGAAGGGCATAAAGTTTGGCTAATACATTCCAACCACAAGAAAGACTCCAGCCTTGCCAGAGAGCATTGTATTTTGGCTACTGAGACAGGGAGTAGATGGAAACTGTTTTCTGCATGAAGCATTGCATTATTTCATTGATCACTTGCATTTGGAAACTTTTCAGATTTAATGGAGATTTTTTGTGTGTATAAATGCATTGAGCCAAAAATACTGCCTGCCTTGCAATATATATATATATGGTTTTCTGATTCTTCATAGAGTTTTATGTATAACAATTTTTTCATTTGTGAGTTGTGCCTTATGGCCAGTTGTAGAAGTGAATTTGGGCCAGGTTGCGATGCAGCGGGTTCATAGCCAGTTGCAATAAATCACTACTGACTGCTCAGGTCAGATTGAGCCTTAAATAGCCTAGATCATTGTTTACCTAAGCAACCTGAAAGACAGTTCCATCTGTCCTGTAGGAAATTTAGGTATCGCTTTATGCATGGGGGTTAATTTAACTAATTTACGGCACCATAAAAACATCCAGCAGCATGTGGAAGAATGAGGAAGTACTCCATCAAGGACTCGGTGTCACAGTGGATGATGAAACAGCAGCTCCCCCTGTGGCCGGAACTGAGCATACCCTTATGAAGCCAGAAGCTGGAAAATGTTAACTTGCCCCTGTGTCTCTGTCTGTACATCGTATATCTAATGGCATTGAATGTTTGTCATGTATATTGTGATCCGCCATGAGTACCCTTCGGGGTGAGAAGGGCGGAATATAAATACTATAAATAAATAGATAAATATGCCATTAAAGGCAATCATTGTGCAGCACAATCCATGCATAATGCCAGGTGCAGAGATTTACTGTAAGTAAATAATCCCAATATGAAATGGGGCCATTGCAGTGTTTATTGGTCTGAGTGTTGGCCTAGGAGTCCAGGAGACAAAGGTTTAGCCATAGAAACACACTGTGTGATCTTGGACAAGTTACACTCTCTCAGCCTCGGAAGTTAAAAATGGAAAGTGCCATCTCGCCAATAAGAGGTTGTTTTTAGGATCACCATAAGTTCAAAATGACTTGACGGCACACAACAAAAACATCAACAAACAATGTCATGTCTCTCAAGGTTGTAATCAAAGCCATCTTCTAAGTAGACATTCCAACAACACACATCAGTCGCAAGAGTGGTGAGAGAGCAAAGGAAGGACACTGAGAGATTCAGAATTTCTGCTCGACAACACAAAGAATGCAAACCCAGCTTGGGAAAATAAAGCAATACGAAACGAAATGTTGATTCCCCACTCCAACCTGCCACTTTGCAGAACAAGAGATGAGTAAGTCCATTTATTTGGGCACATGGCTTACTCTCCAGTGAACCTTGGCTCAAATTAAGCCCCGGGGCCGAGTAGCACATCAAAAAGACTAGGGACGCTAGGATGCCTAGTCCTAGAGTCCTAGTTCTGCCATCTCCAGAATGTCATTCTAATGGACCACGGTACTTAATATCCTTATTTTCGATGAGCTGAGCCTCCTGGATTTGTTTTATTTATTTGAATACCGGTACAATATCCTGGCAATCTACATTTGAGGGTGAAGACCCCAACCTACAAGCTTCCCATTTTGAGGATAGCTTGCAATGCGTTTGAGAAGAGAAAAAGAGCTCTGTCCGTGGTGCTGAATCTTTGATATCCCATTAATACAAGCCTTTGCCATTGCAGTTATGAATATGCATGCCGGAATCGGTCCTAAGAGAATGTGGCTTGGACCAACACAGCTACAAAGTAATTCTGCAGGCTGCTCCTACAGATCTGCTTTAATTGAACAAGGTTAAGCGTCTACTCGTGCTACAGAAGTAAAAGAGATACAATCCAGATACAACATTTGCCACAGTTTATTTTGTTTTGTTTTGCTGGGAATGGGCATAATGAAACTCTGGCTCAATGCAGCCCTTCCATGATTATTTCCTTGTTTGGAAGATGTCTTGGACTCAGACTGGGATTGAGCCAGGATGAGACATTCACATTTCTAATCGACAGAGTTTATATAATGGGGCTAAGAAGGAGATTTTTACATCAAACTTTTGGATGATCTTCAGAGGGTTAAGTTTACTACTTGATAAATTCAATATAGTGCTTTATATATATTTTCAGGATCCACCCCCCCCCCTTTGGGTATTCTTCATGCCCCATTAAAGCAATGCTACCTTCCCGCCAGAGCAGTACCTATTGATCTACTCACATTTGCATGTTTTCGAACTGCTAGGTTGGCAGAAGCTGGGGCTAACAGTGGGAGTTCACTCTGCTCCCCAGATTGGAAATGCCGATCTTTCGGTCAGCAAGTTCAGCAATGCAACAGTTTAACCCACTGTGCCACCGAGGGCTCTTTGGGAGGTGTTAGCTGGCCCTGACTGTTTCCCATCACCTCCTAACAAAGGATTCCCCCAGGCATGAAGCAGCCAGGCTTTGGGGCGACAAGGCTATTCAATGCTAATCAAGTTGGCCAATTGTAACATTCATGCCTCAAACAGACAAGTTTTTTCTCCCACCCTGGACATTCCACAAATATATAAACCCCACTTGTTTAGTTTCCAACAGACCTCACAACCTCTGAGGATGGCGGCCATCAGTAGAGAATGCTGTGTCTTAACATTGGATTGTATTTACCCGTATATACTCGAGTATAAGCCAATCCGAATATAAGCCGAGGCACCTAATTTTACCACAAAAAAACTGGGAAAACATTGACTCCAGTATAAGCCAAGGGTGGTAAATTTCAGAAATAAAAATAGATACCAATAAAATGACATTAATTGAGGCATCAGTAGGTTAAATGTTTTTGAATATTTACATAAAGCTCAAATTTAAGATAAGACTATCCAGCTCTGATCAAATTATTATTCTCATCTTCTTCAATGTAAATGTGCTTATGTATCCTTTTAATAATAATAGAGTAAAATAATACATGTAATAATAATAATAAATACAGGAAAATAATACATATAATAATAAATACAGGAAAATAATAAATGCAATAATAATAAGATCAGAGTGAAATAAATGTATTATTAATAATAATAAAAATAGAGTAAAATAAATGTAATAGTAGCAACAATAATAGAGAAAAATAATAAATGTAATAATACCAATAATAATAGAGAAAAATAATAAATGTGCCATATATTCTCGAGTATAAGCTGACCCAAATATAAGCCAACCAGGACCCTCACCTGAGTATAAGCCGAGGGGGGCTTTTTCAGTCTTAAAAAAAGGCTGAGAAACTAGGCTTATACACGAGTATATATAGTAAATATGTTTTTATGTATGCTTATTTTAATCTTAATGTAACTTTTTTATGTTTTATGTTGTAGGCACTATGTAGTGCCATTTGTGAGCCGCCTTGAGTCCTCTGAGAGGTTGAGAAAGGTGGGATATAAATATGGTAAATAAATATAAATAATAAATAAATCCTTCTGGAACATGGCCATACAGCCCGGAAAACTCACAGCAACCCAGTGTTTCCGGTCATGAAAGCCTTCGACAACACAATAAGATAATGTTTGTATATATATGTGTGCCTCCTTGAGTCTATGCCCCAGAATATGAGACTTTTTCCCTTTAATATATGTACTAACATGCAATACAGGCTGTGATAACTGTGCATTGAAACTTAATCAACTCACTTCTTTTAAACACCTCCACCTATTTATTTTTCTGTTTTTTCCACCTCAGTTGAAAATGCTCACATTGAGATCCTATATTTCCTTGCTGTGACCTAAAATGCATCAAAAATGCAGATTTGTTTTTGGTTTTTTTCCCCAGAGGCAGAATTGCCCATAGCATTATAGCTACAGTTGGGAAGGATGCTTTGGAGGGGTTTTTTTCCCCCTTTTTGACAAATTATGCAAATGTGCAGGGGACACCGCCATTGCATTATTAATGCCCGAAACGGTTGATGTTGAGGTGTGGTATGTGCGAGTGTGTTTTCTAATTAGACAAAAGCTGGAGAATCCCATTTACGTAATCAACATGGGAACCTAAACTCAGCAAAAGGGAGGGGGAAAATCCATATATTTGTGACAAAACTGTTCCTCGGCAACATAGAAAATGGCTTTTGTAACATAAAGGCTGTAATTAGAATAAGTCAAACCAGTTGGAAGCGATTAAATCCAGGGCAGACTAAGCTTTCTTCTGTATATTTGTCTGGAGATTATTTCTTGCTACTCGGGAGCATCTTTGATTCGCATACAATGCTCGACGTGGCAAAGATAATTCTTCTGAAGGCAAAGGAACATAAATTTAGATATGCGGTTAAGGTTCTCTATTTCTTAGGCTCCCTCTCTTCTCTGTTAATATATTTTTGATTTGCTGAGAAGCAAAGGCTGGAAAATGATGTTGGAGGGACGAGCGGAGGGTCACAATAGAGGAATGGCTGGGGAAGAGATCGCCAATTTGAACCCCCCTTTTACGCACACGCCATCCACCCTTTGAAGCTTTCAGGATGCACTTTAGAAGTCCACATGGAATAATTTGCCACATGTCACTGCGACAAGTTGATGCGAGTCTCATTGTGTTTAAAATTATAGTCCTGAGGTAGGGATTTTCTGCGTCTTGCTTCCCTGACATCAGCTATTAAAATACAAGTAAATCTTGGCAGGTATAAATTTGAAGAAGAAAAGAGATTATGTAAGGAAATCAGGGCTGTTTAATATTAATCGGCTTCCAGAGGAACGCTGGTGATCGGCTCTCCAGTGGCCCTTTTGCAGCCCTCCAATGCCCTTCCAGTGAAGTGTATATGAGAATATCCCAGGGTTTTTCATCAACTGCAGCTTTTCACCAGTGGGAAGCTTTTTCAAAGATTTCAGGAGGATCCATGTTGCCCCAATATTGACTCCCACTCCACATTTCGTTTAGAAATCCCATGATATGATCCATCCATCCATCCAAGAGATCCTATTTGCTAAGGACAGTTTTTTTCTCATAGATTTGGGTGAAAGCTTTCTCTTGAAAACAGGGGCCCATAATGGCACAACGTGTTAAAGCAATGAGCTGCTGAACTTGTGGACCAAAAGGTTGCAGGTTTGAATCCAGGGAACAGAGTGAGCTCCTGCTGTTAGCCCCAGCTTCTGCCAACCTAGTAGTTCGAAAACATGCAAATGTGAGTAGATCAATAGGTACCGCTCTGGTGGGAAGGTAAAGGTGCTCCATACAGTCATGCTGGCCACATGACCTTGAAGATGTCTATGGGCAACGGCGGCTCTTCGGCTTAGAAATGGAAATGAATATCAATCCCAGAGTCAGACACGACTAGACTTAATGCCAGAGGAAAACCTTTACCTTTCTCCTGAAAATTACCATTCTGATAATTTGAAGACACAAGATCCTGTATGATCTTAGAAGCTAAGCAATACAGTAGAGTCTCACTTATCCAAGCCTCACATATCCAAGTTTCTGGATTATCCAAGACATTTTTGTAGTCAATGTTTTCAATATATCGTGATATTTTGGCGCTAAATTCGTAAATACAGTAACTACAACATAACATTACTGCGTATTGAACTACTTTTTCTGTCAAATTTGTTGTATAACATGATGTTTTGGTACTTAATTTGTAAAATCATAACCTAATTTGATGTTTAATAGGCTTTTCCTTAATCCCTCCTTATTATCCAAGATATTTGCTTATCCAAGCTTCTGCCAGCCTGTTTAGCTTGGATAAATGAGACTCTACTGTACTTAGAAGGAGGACCACCAAGGAATGCCAGCTACTGAAAACTCTATTTCAAACAAAAGCCATGATGAAGGATCCCTTGCTTGACAAAACACTTCACTATAACAATTTGCAGAGCCACCATCTCTTGCTGCTACTCCTTGTTGAAGTTTTAGATTAGCATGATAATGTATTATTATTATTATTATTATTATTATTATTATTATTATTATTTATAACCCTCCCTATGATGCAAGTCCCCAGAACCCCTGATGGTGCAGCACGTTAAACCACTGAGCTGCTGAACTTGCTGACCAAAAGGTTGGTGGTTCGAATCCGGGAGTGGGATGAGCTCCTGCTGTTAACCCCAGCTTCTGCCAACCTAGCAGTTTGAAAACATGCCATCAATAAGTACTGCTCTGGCACGCTTTAAGGGTACTCCATGCAGTCAAGCTGGCCACATGACCTAGGAGGTGTCCACAGACAATGGTGGCTATTCAGCCTGGAAATGGGAATGAGCACCAACCCCTAGAGTCAGACATGACTAGACTTAATGTCAGGGGAAAATCTTTACTTTTACCTATGCTGCAAGTCACTTCTGGCATAGGGAAGATCCCACTGTAGCACTGCAGCACACCAAAATACTTGGGAGTTACCTTGAACTGTGCTCTGACTTACAAGAAGCACTGCTCGACTATCAAGCAAAAAGTGGGTGCTAGAAATAATATCATATGAAAGCTGACTGACACAACCTGGGGATCACAACCAGATACAGTGAAGACATCTGCCCTTGCACTTTGCTTCTCTGCTGCTGAATATGCATGCCCAGTGTGAAATATATCTCTTAAGGTGGCTCTTAATGAGACATGCTGCATTATCACAGGATGTCTACACCCAACACCGCTGGAAAAATTATATTGTCTAGCTGGTATTGCACCATCTGACATCTTTCGGGAAGTAGCATCCAATAATGAAAGGACCAAGGCATTGACATCTCTGGCCCATCCTCTGTTCAGTTATCAGCCAGCAAGCCAATGCCTTAAATCAAGAAACAGCTTTGTTAGAGCCACAGAAATACTCGCAGGAACATCTCAGCAAGCAAGAGTCCAAAAGTGGCAGGCTGATACCCAGAACCTCAATCCATGGCTGAGACTGGTTGAGAAACTCCATCCTGGGCACACAGAAGACTGGGTGACTTGGAAGGCATCAAAGAGACTGCACTCTTGCACCACAAGATACAGAGCCAACTTTAACAAATGGAGGCCTCAAAGGGAAGTCCACAACATGCGAGTGTGGAGAAGAGCAAACCACAGACCACTTACTACAATGCAGCCTGAGCCTTGCTACATACACAACGGGGCACCTTCTCACAGCGACACCAGAGGCACTCCAAGTGGCCAGTTTCTGGTTAAAGTGAATTTAGCACAATGCCAAGTTTTTAACTTTGTGGTTTTTAAAATATATTATAACTGTGTTCTCAATTTGCTTCTGACACGATAAATAAATAAACAAGTACTTAAAAGGAGGAACTGAAAGCTCTATCTCAGACAAAAGCCATGATGAAGGATCCCTTGCTTAACGGAACACTTCTCTATAACAATTTGTGGAGCCCCCATCTCTTGCCTCTACTCCTTGTTGAGGTTTTAAACTAGCATGATAGCGTACACCTACATTTCATATTTCACCTCTGCATGTTTAATATAGGTATATTTGCATGTACCTGTGTTTAGTCGTAGCAAATATAACCATCCCTAATGTGTTTTCTCGCTAAATTTTAAACCAGCCCCCATTAAAACGCCTTTAATGTGCTAAAGCCAGATTCCAAGACGGTTTCCATTTCATCTTTATCGAGCGGAGGTTATCACAGTCCTTCCCTTTTGTGCCACACTGAGAGCCTGTCAATAATTCAATAGCCGTGGCCTTGATGAGCTGGCCCTATGGTAGACTTTAAGCAGAGCCAAAGCAGCTTGTCAAAGTGGGAAGTGCTGTCAGGGCTTGACTGATCTAAACTACATTAATTTTTCTCCTGCTCTTGATGTAGGTAAAGGTAAAGGATTTCCCCTGACATTAAGTCCAGTCGTGTCCGACTCTGGGGGCTGGTGCTCATCTCCATTTCTAAGCCAAAGAGCCGGCGTTGTCCGTAGACACCTCCAAGGTCATGTGGCCAATTGCATGACTGCATGGAGTGCTGTTACCTTCCTGCCAAAGCAGTACCTATTGATCTACTCATATTTTCATGTTTTCGAACTGCTAGGTTGGCAGAAGCTGGGGCTAACAGTGGGCACTCACAATAAACAACTCCACTAAAACCTTTTCTTGTCTACCAACATTCTGTTTTCCATTCTTGAGTTGGGAGTATAGTAACTGCTTTGTGACATGGTGATGCTGGTTTATGAATCTGTACGTACTCTTTAGGTCTAATTTCCTGTGTGTCACTCTAGAACATGCTAACATTAAGGACACATTTCACTTGAAGAGAAATTTGGAGTCCGGTTCAGAAGTTCCTGCTAGACATCATGTGTTCTGAATGGAGTTAAACAGTTTTTATGTAGAAATGATGGATTTTTCATTCAGCAAAGCAAGGAAATGTGCAGTGGGAAGGACTGAAAACAAGGAACCTTTGTTTCAGGAGCCCATTGCTTTCCTCTTATATTCTCTCACTGTATGCAAGTATTGTGTGTATATCCTTGGCACACGGAAAGATTAAAAGTGCCAGGAGAGAAATCCATCTGACTTCTAACAATATAGGCACTCCAGGCAAACTGCAAAGGTTAAACTTTGCATCTTGGAAAGAGATTAGCTGTAGTTGCCACCAATGCTCTGGAGAATTATTGACCGTTGTCAGTGGATGTTCAGTTCGAATGGCTTTGGAGGATGAATGTCTACCCAATGGGCACTCCATCATCCCTTATGTTGCACACCAGTCTCAGCTGCCCTTGAGGGACAGGCCTTTCCTGATCCAAACACATTCCTCTGTAGGCATAAAAAACATCAGGGTTTGGGGATCATTTTTAAAAATATTTTTGAATATCTTTCCATCCTTGTTCTTTTGAAGGTTCAGGGGCTCCAGATCTGCAAACATGAGCCAAAGTTTATGGACTGTTTTTCTTATGTAAGCCGCCCCGGGTGCCTTTGCGGAGATGGAGGCGGGATACAAAAATAAAGTTGTTGTTGTTGTTGTTGTTGTTGTTGTTAAATTTTCTCCATTGGGTAAGGGTAAAGGTTTCCCCGACATTAAATCTAATCGTGTCCAACTTTCTCCATTTCTAAGCCAAAGAGCCAGCGTTGTCCATAGACACCTCCAATGTCATGTGGCTGGCATGACTGCATGGAGCGTCATCACCTTCCCACAAGTAGCCCCCAGTGGCGTAGTGGGTTAAAGCATTGTGACTTGAAGGTTGGGTTGCTGACCTGAAGGCTGCCAGGTTCAAATCCAACCCGGGGAGAGTGCGGATGAGCTCCCTCTATCAGCTCCAGCTCCATGCGGGGACATGAGAGAAGCCTCCCACAAGGATGGTAAAATCATTGAAGCATCCAGGCGTCCCCTGGGCAACTTCCTTGCAGACAGCCAATTCTCTCATACCAGAAGCAACTTGCAGTTTCTCAAGTCGCTCCTGACACGAAACAAAACTGGAGCAGTATCTATTCATCTACTCACACTTGCATGTTTTCGAACTACTAGGTTGGCAGAATATGGGGGTGACAGCAGGAGCTCATCCCACTCCCTGGATTTGAACCGCCGACTTTTCGGTCAGCAAGTTCAGCAGCTCAACGGTTTAACCCACTGCGCCACTGGGGGCTCTTTGGGAGGTGTTAGCTGGCCCTGATTGTTTCCTGTCACCTCCCAACAAAGGATTTGGTTGAACCCACTGCTCCATTGGATGGTGAGGTTTAAATGACAGTTAGCTCTGATGTATTTTGCATTGGATCCCCTCCCAGCTCCAAGGATGCTTATAATGCCTGAGCATCCTCGCATGGAGAATTTTTATTATTGTTATTAAATTCATCTCTTTCTCTTGTTTTAAGGGAACAATTAATCCCCCACCTTGAAGAGTTCCACTGATGTTGTCGTATTTGATTTCTAATAGGCTTTGCTTTGCATGCATATGTAGGAGCTGAATGTTATCTCCTATTTTCCCCCCATGGCTTTGGAAAAGAAAGGGCTTAAATTAGACTCTAAAATGTCTGCTTGCGGAGGCGGCGGGGCGGAGGTGGCGCGGGATGCGGGGAGGAAGCCCATCGCGAGGAAAGCTTGCTTGGCTATATTGGAACACATTTCTGCGACAATACTTAGCATGTTAAGCCTCCCTTCTGATAAGATTTAATTAGAATTAAAACTGCCATTTGCATACTTAATATTGTTTCATTGTTTTCTTTTTATGAGTTATCTCTTATTTTCGTAAATTCTTCATAAATGATCTATGTTCTGGATATCTGTTGAACAGAGTTACAAACAGAGATTGGGACATTTTGTCTCCAACCAGAACAAGAGAGAACGAGATTAAGAGAGAGAGAAGAAGAAGAGGAGGAGGAAGGAGAAAGATGAATTGTTCTTATTATGGAGAAGGTGGAGCACTGAGTCTTTTCAATTAACAGGTCCTAATGGGAATGAACTGAGGTTATAATGTACACCTCAAAAGAAAAGCCTTGTATCTTTTTCATTTTGCCAGCCCAATTGTTTCCAGTTTTCAGGGCTGTGGTAAATGGCATCTATCTATTTCTACCATCTATGTCAAGCTAATCTCTCTATCTATCTATCTATCTATCTATCTATCTATCTATCTATCTATCTATCGGTCTATCTGAGAAAGAGAGATAGATTTTGCCTGAGAGATTTTGCCTGAGAGATTTTGCCTGAGCCTACCTTTCTTTCCTCCACTATGTTAAACTAATTCAATTCAAGCTGCATTTTGAACATAGTTTGCAGGAATTGAGATATGCTGAAGGAAAATGAGAAAAGTGGATGGAGGAGAGAGAAACCGATATACAGTAGAGTCTCACTTATCCAACACTCGCTTATCCAACGTTCTGGATTATCTAACGCATTTTTGTAGTCAATGTTTCAATACATCATGATATTTTGGTGCTAAATTCGTAAATAAAATAATTGATCTACAACAAATTTGCAGCACTTTATTCTGTTATCTTGAGTTTACAACTTTTATAATGTGCACTTTAGTCTATTATCATAACCTCGCTGTTTTTAATTCCATGTTTTATTAAGTGTTTTTTTATTTCTATAGCTTAATGTTTAAAATTTTATAATTTGTGTATGTTTTTTGTTTATTGATGTATTGTATATTGTATATTGTTATTGTTTTTATCTGGTATTATCTGTAAGCCGCCCCGAGTCCCCTTCGGGGGAGATAAATAAACTTATTATTATTATTATTATTATTATTATTATTATTATTATTAATAGGCTTTTCCTTAATCCCTCCTTATTATCCAACATATTCGCTTATCCAATGTTCTGTCGGCCCATTTATGTTGGATAAGTGAGACTCTACTGCAGGGGTCCCCAAACTACGGCCCACGGGCCACATGCAGCCCTTTGAAACCATTTATCAGCCCATGGCGGCAGCGCCCAGTGCACACCTTCCAATGCTTTGCTTGTGCTTTTTATCATGGTATTTTAATTATTTATTTAATTAATTATTAAGGGGTGCTTTGCTTGTGCTTTGGGTGCACGAAGACAGAAGGCGGTTTGACTAAATTGCCCAAGGGGTCTCTTCCAACCCAATTTATTATGATTATTATGATTATTAACATTGAGGCTGGGTGGTTATCTGTCAGGGGTGCTTTGCTTGTGCTTTTGGTGCACAGAGGCAGAAGGTGGTTGGGTTAAATGGCCCAAGGGGTTTCTTCCAACCCAATTTATATTATTATTATTATTATTATTATTATTATTATTATTATTATTATTATTATTATTGGCCAACTATAGTCCGGCCAGTTCACTGTCTGAGGGATAGTGAATTGGCCCACTGTTTTAAAAGTTTGGGGACCCCTACTCTACTGTATTTAAAAAACAGTTGGAAAAGTGCGGCAACAGGATTAATCACTGCCAAACTGGGACAGTTGGAAGTCATGGCATACCCCATCTGCACTGCTAAAAATGTTCCAAAATGGACTCAACTTCCAGTCATTTCCCTTTTTGACTTTTTTTTTTTTTTGCTATCTGACACTTGGCGGCAATCGATGAGGCTCTTTGTGGAGCAGCAAAATGGCCCACGGACCCACCGCCGTTGCCCGCCTCTTGTTTACTGCCATAGCCGCAGGAACTGCAAAGAGACGTTTGTCACCCCAGTGTGTGGCATAGCTGAGGACCCACAAACCGCCATGCACCATGCTGTGTGATACAACAGAAGGCCAAAGGAGCTCTGCGTAGAAGCCTGTTCACTTTGACTATGCTACTTCCAGTGCTTTGATAGGAGCGTCATGAATAGTGGTTTCTTCCCCTCCTTTCTCTCTCCTAAATATAACCAAAAAGGATTAGTCTGGCATCCCACCAGGGCCTCCGCTCTAATCTCTCCCTTTCCTCTCTTTCTTTGAGGACAAAATCATCACAAGTTTTCCCTGCACGGAAACAACATTAGGTTTGACAGACATAAGGACTTGCGTTTTGTCAAATCCTGGGTCTCACCTAAGCCGAGGAAGGGAAAAAACCTACAGTCTTCCATCTTCTCCGGCACTATTAGAAGGCCCAGTGCAAGGAGCCGCACTTATAACAGGAACGGCGGCGATGTGAAAGTGAATAAAGATGAGGAGGCTCACAAACTGCTTTCGCTCCAGGGTTGGTTTTAATGAGCGTGTCCCTAATGAGTCGTCCCTGCAACTTGCTTCAGGCCTAAACAGATGAGGCAGGGGTCCTGCTAAATTTTTGATGGGGTTTGCACTGGTTTTTTATGAGCGAGCAAGCAGCCGGAAAGTGCAGAGTTGTGCCATAAATCTTTTACGAGAGCCCAATTGTTGTCTGACTTGTCAACGGGGATTTGTAAGGCTTGATTTTTAATCAGTGAGGTGCCGAGTCCCATGCGGGATTGGCAAAATAGGTGGAGGGATTTGGATAGGAAGGCAAAGTTCAAATGACTTTGTGAATGACTGAAAAGTGTCACTACCATCTTAGTTGGGGAGTCTCGCAATGTTGTCAATGGAGCACATCCTAGGCGTGTTCTATTTTTTGGGACACAAACTCAACTAAATTGCTTCTCGAAAGTATAATTTTGGCCATTTTCATCCTGCTATAAGACAATCCAATATAATCTTCAAAGATTATTTTCAATTTAGGTCATATTCTGTGCAAAATCCCTTCTAAAGTGGCACAACTCAAAGGTATGCATTTTTTTCAACTCTTGAATGATTGAGTTTGACACCATTTAATCTGCTATTCAACACTGGGAGTTGTAGTTCATGGAGGCACCAGCATTCTTTGGCAGAGAATTCTAAAACCTTGTAAAACTACACTTCCCATGATACTACAGTGGTCTCAAACTGCATGGATTGTACAGTAGAAGTCAGGATCCAATCTTACTTATACTAGGCATTTCCAAATAAAATTGTTTTTGTTTGCCTTCATTGTGTTTCTGCCTTATGGTGACCCTAAGGGTGCACTCCACAACATATGGTATTCAGGTAACATGCATGGCCCACAAAGAATCTCAGATGGCACATGATGGGTGCAATGATGGCACAGCGGGTTAAACCACTGAGCTGCAGAACTTGCTGACCAGAAGGTCTGTGGTTTGAATTTGTGGGACGCAGTGAGCTCCCTTTATTCACCCCAGCTTCTGCCAACCTAGCAGTTAGAAAACATGCACATGTGAGTAGATCAATAGGTACCACTCATACGGGAAGGTAACAGCACTCCATGCAGTCATGCTGGCCACATAACCTAGGGGTGTCTACAGACACTGCTTAGAAATGGAGATGAGCACCACCCCCCAGAATTGTACTTCACTAGACTTAATGTCAAGGGGAAACCTTTACCATAGCTATGATAGGTGCCAAGTGTTGTGAAGGAACAACATAACCACCAGTGTGTAAGCAAGCCCCAGCCTTGATGCTGATCCTCTCCTCCCAAGTGCCACAGGGAGGAAGTGGTGCTCAGAGACACTTCCCTGGTGTCCATGGGGAGTACAGAAGAGTCCTCATGCTCAAGACTGTGGAGTGGACACCAAGAACTCCATGGGCAGGTTTCCCAAGAGCAAGCCACCTCCCAGCTCCAGTCCCAGGCCCAAATTGGTACTATGACCCCGTCTACTGCCAAGTTGTGCAGATATCCCTTAATGTGGACCTATCACAGGGTTTTCTGCAGCCAAGAGAGTGCTGACTTGCCCAAGGTCACTTGGCGGTTCCATGACTGAGCCCAGGTCTCCAACTCTCAAACCACCACTCCTTGGCATCAGTTTTGCTCAAGCAAAGTGAATCCCAACCAGTTAAAAAGGCCCATTCCTTCTTCAATGACATTTCCTTTAGCCCTTCAAAATATAGAAGTACATTGGAAGCAGTTTCCAGTGAATCAATGCTATCCACAAGCAAGCAGATAAAGTTACTAGAATCAATCCAGACCCCATTTATTTTTGAGCAATATCTATGACAGGGTTGTTGTATGTCTTTCGGGCTGTGTGGCCATGTTCCAGAAGTATTCTCTCCTGACGTTTCACCCACATCTATGGCAGGCATCCTCAGAGGTAAGGAAAGGAAAGAATATATATCTGTGTAAAGTCCAGGGTGTGGCAAGAGTCCTTTGTCAGTGGGAGCCAGCATTAATGTTTCAGTTAATCACCCTAGTAGCAAATTTCTATATGGAATACTTTGAAAAACAGGCCCTGGAAACAGCACCAAAAAAGCCAACTGTTTGGTTCAGATACGTAGATGACACCTTCACAATTTGGAGCCATGGAGAGGAAGAACTCAGCAAGTTCCTGGACCATCTTAACAGCATCCACCCAAACATCCAATTCACCATGGAAAAAGAAAAGGAAGGAAAACTGCCATTTCTAGATGTTCTGGTCATCCGCAAACCCAATCCACAATTGGGCCACACAGTTTACAGAAAACCTACACACACAGATAGATACCTTCATAAAAACTCCAACCATCACCCAAGTCAAAAAAGGAGCACAATCAAAGCCCTGACAGACTGTGCACAAAGAATCTGCGAACCTCACCTCCTCCAAGGTGAACTAAACCACCTAAACTGGGCTCTACAGGCCAATGGAGACTCCACCACAGAGATCAGAAGAGCTGCAAGGCCAAAAACAAGCCATGAGAGTCAAGACAAAGATCCACCCAGAGGAAAGGTGTTCTTACCATACATCAAGGAAACTACTGACCGCATAGGCAAATTGATGAAGAAGCACAGCCCACAAACTATCTACAGACCCACAAAGAAAATCCAACAAATGCTATGGTCAGCGAAGGACAAGAGGGATCCTCTCTCCTCTGCAGGAGTCTACCGGATACTGTGCAGCTGTGGACAAGTATACATAGGGACCACCAAACGCAGCATTGCCCAAACAAGAGTCAAAGAACATGAAAGGCACTGCAGACTAATTCAACCAGAGAAATCAGCCATAGCAGAGCATTTGATGAACCAACGTGGACACAGCATATTATTTGAGAACACAAAAATGCTGGACCATTCCAACAACTATCATGTCAGACTACACAGAGAAGCCACTGAAATCCACAAGCATGTGGACAACTTCAACAAAAAGGAAGAAACCATGAAAATGAACAAAATCTGGCTACCAGTATTAAAAAACTCCAAAATCAAAACAGTAAATGGGAATCAACACAATGAGGGCTGACTGAACAAAGGATGCCCCCAGGCAAGAGACAAAACATTTCCAATGCTAATTAGGGTGATTAAATGAAACATTAATGCTGGCTCCCAGTGACAAAGGACCCTTGCCACATATCTGGACTTTACACAGATATATATTCTTTCCTTTCCTTACTTAGTTTATCCATACCTCACAACCTCTGAGGATGCCTGCCATAGATGTGGGCGAAATGTCAGGAGAGAATACTTCTGGAACATGGCCACACAGCCCGAAAGACATACAACAACCCTGTGATCCCGGCCATGAAAGCCTTCAACAACACAATATCTATGACCATAGATTATACAATAAGTGCAATGTGGCTTCAGACAACATCTTCCCTACTGTCTTTATCCCCCAAAAAACTATTAAATCTAAATAGGTCACCTCACCACTCTTTCCATGGCTATTCTCTCCCATGGTCTACCTTTAAAGGTCTATTCCTAGGCACTTCGCTCCATGCACTTGAGACTTTGGGGATGTCTATACTGTGGAGTTAATGTAGTTTGACACCTTTAAAGTGCTTAGCTTACTGCGATGGAATCATGGGAGTTGTAGTTTGGTGAGGCACCCACTCTATTTGGTACAGGAGGCTAAACACGATTAAAAACTATACTTCTGGTGATTCTGTGTCATTGAACCAGGTGAGTTAAAGTGGTGTCAAACTGCATTAATCCCAGTGCAAGATGACAGATGTAACATCTTTACTATTAATTAATGACTTTTCTTCCCGGATGGATGTACATTTTGCCCAAGTTTGCGTGCTTCAGAAAAAAAATGCACGTTCAGCATCTTAATTGCATTTTGCAAAGTACTTTTGTCCTTTATATACAGCCATACATGCGCGAGCGCGTGCACGCACACACACATCATTTAACAAATTTAATAAGCCTTCATTGCTTCAGTTACTTCTATAGGATTTTGCATCACTCCCTGACATTCGTGCAGTGGACTGGAAATCTTGCATCGAATGGATTGAGGCGAAATCAATGTCGGTTCTCCGCGTGTAGCTGAGTCCCTTTCATTTCCACAGAACTGACATTTGTGTAACATGGGCCACAATGCTTTGGTTCGGTATACTATTCATTGCCTGCTGATAGATGCATATTGGCAAGAACTAACAGAGAAAGGGGAGTGCAGAAAGCACAAATGAATGCAATTAGGATTTTCTTTTCTTTTCAGTGTTTTAAAGGAGAGAAACAATGCCATTTGCAAGAACAGGGAAGCTCTTAGTTGCCTTCTTCTTCCATGTTTACAGCTATTCTTAAGTAAACAAAGGCCTCATCTACACTGTTTAGTGCTTCATATTCACTACTGAAACCCAAATAATACAGCTTAACTGCCTAACCTGCATTATATGAGTCTACACTGACCATATAATGCAATTGAGCTGTGCATTATACCAGTCTACATTGAAATCGTAATGCAGTTCCAAATGTAGATGAGACCAAAGAATAGCCAGTTCTTCAAATTTGCAGATTTAACTTTTGCGGACTTGATGATTTATGCAGATTTGATCAATATGGACTCTCTAGGGATCTGTAAGTCCCCCCAGTGCGATGCTATGGTCAATTTGAGTTGGAAATTGACCACTGAGTCACAACAGAGTTTTCCGTTGTGTCACAAACAGAGTATTTTGCATCCCTATCTCTAGTGAATGTGAAGGACCAAATGTAAGTGTGTTTCTGTGTATTCTTTCTGGCATCGGAGCATAGAATAACATAGAAATACAAGTAAAGTAAAGCTTACAATGGATATGTAGGGTGATGGTCGGGTGGAGGGTGTGCACTTGCTTGTTGGAGAGATGGGCTGAGAAAATGAGAGGTGACACTGCTTGGAATGATGTTATGAGACTTAATTTAAGAGATCCAAGCCTTCTCTACGTAGGCATTAAAATTTGGGTTCACCTGAAGTCGGCTCCTGATTGACGTTTCTCCACTTCTGGCAGGTTAAACTGGGTTAACCCAACTTTTGCAATCCAATGTGGCCATAAGTAATGATACCACATGTAAAACTATATTTCCGCACATCTGAACTAAATAAGGATGCTTCAGGACACACAGAAATGCCCACCAGCTTCCAGAGGAGAACCTCTGAAAGTATAAGACACCAACAGAATTTCAGCCCACCTATTCATTTTCATTCAGGACCAAACAACTCATCCCAATGCCTGGAAGTAGGAACCTCTCAGAACAATATATTGTTCCTGAGATAGTCCGCTTCCCCTGCAGCTACATGACTCTTGTCCAGAATGGCAGCATTGCACAACTGAAGGAAGATATCAAATATGAAACCATTTTTCCTGCCAAAGGGTCATGGACATGTCTGCTTAATGAACAACCATGCACAATGTGCAATGTAAAAACACATGCAATCCAGGGGACAATTTTGGATTATTTTGAGTTTTGCATTTCCGGACAAGAGAAGCTCAAATTGTGTTGTCGAAGGCTTTCATGGCTGGAATCTCTGGGTTGCTGTGATTTTTCTGGGCTGTATGGCCATATTACAGAAGCATTCTCTCCTGATGTTTAGCCCACATCTGTGGCAGAGGTTGTGAGATATATTGGAACTGAGATGCTCAAATTGTCTGTACAGAAGTTTCATTTGTTCTCCCACAAAAGGGAGACAACTAGAGAAGTTATCCGTCCTTTCTTGTGGGGATAAAATAGGTGAAGGTTTGCATCTCTAACATGCAGTGCAAAGCTTCCTAATCTATTCTCTTCTAGTTTGTTTTCACACTAGAACTTGAACTCCACCAGGTATTTCCTTGTGATACATTCAATAAGATGCATATACTTCCCCTCTGCTATTTGTAAGACCAGAAACTAGTATGCCTCTGAGTATCTACTATGAAAGAACAACCAGTGCTGCTGTTTCTTGCTTTGTTTCTATTCCCCAACACTTTGTTAACCTTCCGGACATGTGTTTGGATGAGGAGGAAGGCAGCAGGCCGAGAACAAGGGCCATGAAGTCAATTGTTGGCAGAGGGCTGAGTCATCGGAATGAGTGGCTCCATTCATTATGGATGACTTAGGTCTTCCCAGATCATTTTCTTTAATCATTTGTGTGTTTTACTGCACTGTTCTTGAATACATAAGCTTGATAAAAAGACCAAGTTGATTTAAGCTAAATGAGCCTTGGTTTTCTAGGAGTGGGAAACCTTGCTTGTTTAAATTCCAATTGAGTATTTGATTCAATTTAGCAGATGGGGCAGTGAATTTTGACTGTATATAAAAGAGAATGGACACTTTTTTTGTGAAGAGTAGCATCTTTTCCCATGATGTGCATATGTTTCTTTTGTCTACCGTTGCTTCTGGTGCAGAAGGTTTTTGAAATGATCCAATATCTTGCAGAAGCTCTTCTTCAGAGGCCGAAATGGTCTCATGAAGTACTGCTAGTGTATGCGCATCACACGTGGGCCAAGATCTGGGAGTGGAAGCTGCCTCATAAATTTTGGGAGATGTATCAAATAGTGTCTTCTGGAAATCCTGGAGGATGTTGTGCATTGAGAGATGGGAACATACTGGATACTTCTCTGCCGTTCCTTTCTTCTCCACCACGTTTTATAGCTATCGCTGGAGCACTGAGCCATCACCATCATTTTTATGGCATTGTAATTTTATGGTGTTGTTGTGTATCTTTTCAGTACTGAACAAAATGCACTCAATTATTTGAATTTAGGCTAAATCGATACAAAAAGCTATTACATTAGTGAAGCACAGAGGACCTCATGTGCTTTCCTTGAAGTTGGAGGCATCCAGACCTGTCTCTCATCAGATTTTCATGACATCTAAGAAAAATACTGCATGGTTTTTGAAGACATTTTTGTACCCAAAGGAAGATTGCCAAAATTCCTTTGAGATAGAATTTAGTAAAAAAAAATACATCCCTGGACCACAACCATCATTTTTATGTCATTTGCAATATTTGTGTTTTTGTTGTGCATCTTCAAGACATTCTGACTCAATCATAGAGTTAGAAGAGACTTCGTGGGCCATCCAGTCCAACCCCCCTGCCGAGAAGCGGGAAATCGCATTCAAAGCACCCCTGACAGATGGCCATCCAGCCTCTGCTATGTGATTTGCCTGGCAATGTTTGTTCAAAGAGGGTTGCCATTGCCTTCCTCTTGGGTTGAGGCCCATCATCAAGATCATCTAATGGGCTTCAACTCTCAAGCAGCAATTTGAACTCTAGTCTCCAAGGCCCTAGTACACTCATACTATTACATCACACAGGCCTGGTATTTGCAATACACAGCAACAACAGCTCAACTTGGAAATGTCATGCATACGTGAAAATATCTAAGGGCCTTGTCGGGTCACAAAGAGAGCCTGATGTCTTCTAAGTTACACAAAGTGGCAAACATCCAAATGGAATATACAGTGACAGTGACATTGCTAGATTCAAGTGGAGGTCTTTAATGCATCTGATCTATATCAGAACAAGCCTTAGATGAGCCCAAATTTAAATGGATCCAGATCAGTAGACTCCTAGAATCCAACTGAAGCTAAACAGAAGCCCAGAGTTACATGAGCATTGCATTGCCAGATACTTGTATATAGATGCTGTTTTGGAAATCATGATGTAGAAGGCTATGACCCAGTGACCGGTGTGCCAGCTGCTTAATCTGTGGTGCAGATGCTAACGGTTGATGGGTAACATCTAGGCCCTTGGGCGCTCCCTTATTGGGGCTTTCTATCTTTGGATCAGGCTCGAATAGAACAGCCCTTCAGACAGACATGAAAGGTTGTCCTCTCCAAAGTGAGACAGATGGCCATCGTTCTATTTGAGTATTTGTGGAATCCTTCAGTGATAGTCTCCAGTTTTGCTAGCAGTACTGCAAAGATGGTTGCTCCATATTGGAGTTGCATTAGAGATATTTTTGATGTCTTCATAGCCTATTTTTCAGCAATACCCCCCAAGTCTAAACTTGCTTCTTATGACAATGCCCAAGGGTATCCCAGAAAAAGAGGCAAGCAATACAAGAAATCAACTCCAGCCCTTTCCATTTCCACAAGAAGGAAGTGTTTTGGAAAGATAACATTAAGCTCTGCATTCAGATATGAATTGGGTTGTTGTATGTCTTTCGGGCTGTGTGGCCATGTTCCAGAAGCATTCTCTCCTGACGTTTCGCCCACATCTATGGCAGGCATCCTCAGAGGTTGTGAGGTATGGATAAACTAAGTCAGGAAAGGAAAGAATATATATCTGTGTAGAGTCCAAGGTGTGGCAAGAGTTCTTTGTCACTGGGAGCCAGCATTAATGTTTCAGTTAATCACCCTAATTGGCACTGGAAATGTTTTGTCCCTTGCCTGGGGGCATCCTTTGTTCAGTCAAGTCCTCATTGTGTTGGTTCCCATCTACTGTTTTGATTTTGGAGTTTTGTAATACTGGTAGCCAGATTTTGTTCATTTTCATGGTTTCTTCCTTTCTGTTGAAGTTGTCCACATGCTTGTGGATTTCAATGGCTTCTCTGTGTAGTCTGACATGATAGTTGTTAGAATGGTCCAGCATTTTTGTGTTCTCAAATAGTATTCTGTGTCCAGGCTGGTTCATCAAATGCTCTGCTATGGCTGATTTCTCTGGTTGAATTAGTCTGCAGTGCCTTTCATGTTCTTTGACTCTTGTTTGGGCGCTGCGTTTGGTGGCGCCCAAACAAGAGTCAAAGAACATGAAAGGCACTGCAGACTAATTCAACCAGAGAAATCAGCCATAGCAGAGCATTTGATGAACCAGCCTGGACACAGAATACTATTTGAGAACACAAAAATGCTGGACCATTCTAACAACTATCATGTCAGACTACACAGAGAAGCCATTGAAATCCACAAGCATGTGGACAACTTCAACAGAAAGGAAGAAACCATGAAAATGAACAAAATCTGGCTACCAGTATTACAAAACTCCAAAATCAAAACAGTAGATGGGAACCAACACAATGAGGACTTGACTGAACAAAGGATGCCCCCAGGCAAGGGACAAAACATTTCCAGTGCCAATTAGGGTGATTAACTGAAACATTAATGCTGGCTCCCAGTGACAAAGAACTCTTGCCACACCTTGGACTCTACACAGATATATATTCTTTCCTTTCCTGACTTAGTTTATCCATACCTCACAACCTCTGAGGATGCCTGCCATAGATGTGGGCGAAACGTCAGGAGAGAATGCTTCTGGAACATGGCCACACAGCCCGAAAGACATACAACAACCCTGTGATTCTGGCCATGAAAGCCTTCGACAACACAGATATGAATTGTTTATGTGACACATAATGTCAGATGACAACATCACATAATGGAATATGTAACCAAATGTCAAACCAACCATGCAATCCAGTGTCCACGTGGCCATAGGTAATGATACTGCATGTAAAACTATATTTCTGCACATCTGAACTAAATAAGGATGCTTCGGGTCACACAGAAATGCCCACCAGCTTCCAGAGGAGAACCACTGAAAGTATAAGACACCAGCAGAATCTCAGCTCACCTATTCATTTTCATTCAGGACCAAAGTACTCATCCCAATGCCTGAAAATAGCTCAGAACAATATATTGTTGCTGAGAAAGCCCGCTTCCCCTGCAGCTACATGACCCTTGTCCAGAATGGTAGCATTACACAACTGAAACAAGATATCAAATATGAAATAATTTTTCCTGCCAAAGGGTC